>NW_026866207.1:0-26904 GCF_026571515.1 Ruditapes philippinarum | reverse complement strand
TCTGCATTATTTCGAGCACAGCAGGGCAAATTGAAATTTATATGCACCCTCCCCCTAACCTTGGGAGAATAAAAACTCAAAACAACTGTTTGCATAAAAGCTTATAAGTAAATTAAGCACATACTCTAGCCTTGCTGCATATATTTGTTCCTCTATATGGTCCATTTCCTAGTACACCAACACCTCTAGAGGCAAACCATACAGCACAGCCTATACTATCATCTAACACTGTCTGTAGAGGGTACACTAAATCTTGTATATGTTCACTCCTACAGGAAATTAATCAACAAAAAATAGAAAAATATACATGTATTAGGATCCAAATTTACCAACAAAAACTTGTATGATAATTCACTTACCAAAGACATTAAAAATAAAAAAATAACACCACCTCTCAGGGTAATTGTGCATATTAGAAACCAGAGAACTGAAATAACAGCAGAGGCGAAGATAAATTGTACTTTTTCCCTGAGACATACATTTTTTTATTATACCAAACCAACATTTTAATGTATTTATTTCACCGCTATACATTATTATTCCGAGAGCCATTCATCAATTGTGGCCAGGGGATAGAACTAGAACATTATGGTTTTTTAAGTCCACATACATTACACGCCTCTGGGGAATATTGTAAAACAATTATTGACAAGGTGATATTCAATTCCAGGATGAATAGATCGAAATAACACCATGTGATGTCACATAAGGCTTTATTAGTAAAAAGTTATACGTGAAGGTGATAATCTCTAGTTTTATCACAAGCATTTAAGTGGATAGTGAAATTATACTTTGATAATTTCAAAGCCATATTATCATAATGTGATGTCAGCGTAGCTGAACTATATTTGAGTAAGGATGTGAGTAAATGAAAAGATCATAAATGAATAGAAATTTCGTCAGAAATACATGTCCTTGTTAGTAAATTTACATCACTACAAGATGCACAACCAGAGGCATCATCCATCAGCAACATGTTCCATCTGGGACATAATATGACAAGGAACTGGAAATAAGTCCAACATTTCTTTTATTCCTCCATTTTGTCTTTTGATTGATGTGATATTGTAAATTGTTTGTCCCTAGTAAACATGCCATAAGATTTATATTGCATTTTAGCATTTAAATGGACTTTAGGGGGCCTACATGATTTAATGAACAAGAGGGCCATGATGGCCCAGAAATCGCTCACCTGTATATAGGCCCCTGGGTCAAGGCCAATTTTAACCAGGGGCTTTTATTTGAACAAACTTGGTAGACACTGCAAGAAGAAGATATTTCATGCTTAGTATCTAAACTATAGCTCTTTTTTTTTTTATTATAAGAAGATTTTTTAAGTTTTTTTACTATACACATATAAGGAAAATCAATGCCCCCGGGTGTGGAGCAATTTTTCTAAAACCCAAGGCCCTTCTTTGAACAAACTTGGTAGACACCAATTAGAATGATGTTTTTTTCATGCTAAATAATCTTGCTCTAGGCTCTTTGGATCTTTTAAAAGAAGATTTTTAAATTTTACTATATACATAAAGGGAAAAACAATGACCCCCTGGGGCGGGGCCAATTTTAATCCCAGGGCTTTTTTTTTAACAAACTTGGTAGACACCCACTAGAAGATGTTTCATGCTTAATATCTAAGGTCTAGCTATTTGGGTCCTTAAAAAGAAAATGGACGGACGGACGCAAGACGAAAAGCTATCACAAAAGCTGGACATGTCACTTTGTGACAGGTGAGCTAAAAATTGTATAAACAATTTTTTCAATCTGAAACCCCGCAAAAAGGTGATATTCCATAGAACATACCAACATACCAAGTATCTGATATCAGAGGATTATGGAAGTGGTAAAAGTGTGATGCAAGGACAGGCAAGCTAGAAGCTATATAATATACTCAAATGAAAAATTCCAGACAGCATTATGAAGTTTTTACCTTGCTTCTTGTAATTCTTCGGCTGTTACATTGACCTCTATGAAGTTCCATTGTCTATCTGGATTTAACTCTGCCAGAGCTGTATAACCTGTCAGTCTGTCTGGGACGTCCCATCTTTTCACTGGGTCTGGGTTTTACTGGTCTAAATAGAATTTAACAAAAACGGAATTTGCGTCAATCATAATTCACAACAAATGTTTAATATTTTTTTAGTAGTGAAAACATTTTATGCATAATAGTCGGATTAAAGATGTTCACAATTTTACTTAATTTTGGATAATGCTTTCAATTTTTTGTACATCTAAGTTCAAAAAAGAGTCATAATTCTGTCAAAAAATCCATGTTCAAGCCATGGGCGCTTGGATAGTGACCTCCTATTACACTCTCAAAGAGGTGTGTGAAGTTTCAAATCATTCCTTAGTAGAACTAAAGATACCAACTTGCATGCAAAGACTTGGACTGTCTGATCATAGTCTGCAATTGTCATTATTCAGTTGGTATATATTTTGAAAATTTTCCCTAAAATTGTAAACAGTTATGTCCAAATTAAATGCTGGACAATTAGCAGTAGCAATGATTTGATATCTTACTTTTCCTTCCTGCCAGTAGGTTTTGGTTTTAACTCAAAAGCAACATTTAACAAATCTATCGGCTCATCTATTGGTAAACATCTGCAGAGAAATATACATAAATATTTGTTAGTCTGTATGGTAATAATTGTCTCAAAATCATTTTAAATTTGTAAAACAAAATTTAAAACTATTTTTCTACATCAAGTCAGTAAAACAGGAAAACAAGAATTATAACAAGAGCATGACTGGAACCTAATATCTATTTATCACTACTCTTACTTAAGACTGTGGGTCTCTTTGGCATTTATCACACTCTTAACTAAAAGTTTGGGGGTCTCTTTGGATGAGTGTTCATGACAGCTGTCTTCAAATCACATGCCCCTAACTGCTGTAGGCTCGAATCCCCTTTCCGGACTTCAGATTCTTCATCATGCGGAAACTACTTAGCTAGCATATGGAAGGTCAATACCTAGGTACAAGCTTAAAATTATGAATGAAATGGCACTTGAGGTCTTCCTCCACCAGTAAAGCTAGAAACACCTATACAGTGTTGGTGTGACTTACTGCCAATCACATACAAATAAATATACATCAAGACCCAGTCTATACACTATCATTGTCCCTGGTAATAAAATCTTTGAAATTAAAATAAAACTGTATACACGCATGCTTACAAAGATTTTACGATAAACCGTTACTAAAAACAAATCAGTTACAAATATCAAAGTTACATTATGCTTATTTTTTTGCTATCAGGTTGACATGAATTATAGCAAAATTTTAAAAAGATTGGCTATTATTATGCCGATCAACCAATAATTGATAATGAAGAATGTTTGTTGTTCAATATAAAAAACAACCTAAGTTATAAAAAGACTGCACCATTCTTTTGAAGAATACATTCTGAACAATATTTATAGAAGATTTTGTTGGTCTTGTAAATTATTGACTATATTTTCACAGTTAAATATAAGATTGAAAACAATTGTCAAAATGTCAAAGTTATCTTGACTTTTTTAACCTTTCACTGACCATTTACACTTGGATGGGCATAATGTCACTTTAACAAACTTGTAATGGATGATAAATACACTTACCTATCAGCTAGGGCAGCGATCATTGTGGAATCTATCCCACCAGAAAACAAGATGGCTACCCTAGATGAGGTGGTCATGTGACTGTCACATGGTGTGCTATTTTCTGCAACATCATTTGTTGCCCCATCCATGCAGGCTTCCACATTCATACCATCAGATTTTTTCGCATGGCAAATTGTAGAGGTTTCATCTAAAATGATAACAATTATTATGTATTTGCTAACAACATACTGTATGTTACTGACTGAATATACATTTTATTACTATGGAAATAAGTAAACATTAATTGGTTTTTTTTTTGTTAGTTGTAAATTCAAATGCAGTTCAGTAGGATAAAAGTTTCACCTAAACAAGGCTCTATCACATGTTGATTAAACACTCGTGTCCGTACAGCTTCCAGTAAAACACCTGTTAATTGTCTACTTAGTGTTCTCAGGTAACTGTCTGTATCTAAAAGATTCTATAATAGAACATACAATAATATGTACATTTAAAATAGTAAAATCAAACACAGCATCAGTAAAACTTAGCTAAATGAGATCTATCAATGTATGAAGTTTTGATCCTAGAAAAATTAAATGTTTTCCAAATTTCTATTAACACTATAGATTGAAATGACCTGCCTATCTCATCACAATTATTCAGATTAGATGATATTACTATGCAGTTGAACCAAACAATAATCTCTGAACTACTATTTCAAACATTTTCACATAAAATCGCTTTGAATCCATAATGGTAAGCTACAAATTTCAAATCCAGGCAAGTCAATTACATAAAGTTAGAAGGTAAAAGGGTTAAAAGAGTCACTAGGTTACCTGTAAATAATCAAGGTAAGCTTGGTCCGGTGAAAGCGCCGGTAAAGTATAATCTGCACAGGGTAGACTCTTGTTTAAGACAGGTAGTTGAGATGGTACTGCTAAATAGTCATTTATCTTAAACTCTACAATATCTGATGGTTTCTCACCTGAAAAATAATAAAAATTATATTTCAGTAAAAAACTTAAATGTAAACAGCACATTATGTAAAAGATTAAAGAAGAAATACTTACAATATTCACACTATTTTCTACACTGCAAACCTCTTCCATCTTTAGAGACTGGCTGGTGTGGTTTGAAAATATTCATTTAAGCTTGATTGCAAAACAAGTTCTTGCAACTTATATTAATCACTTTTGAATCCACTTCCTGGAACCAACCAGAAATGGTGTTATTTAAACATTATAATACTCATGTTTGCCCTTTCTAATGAAGGAAAACATTTACTGCGAATTCACTTATATTCGTGGGCATGAAATTTTGTGGTTTTATCAAAACGGGCATTTTTGTGGGTTCTTAAATTCCTGGATTTTCGTTTTCTTGTAAAAAAAAAAATCAGTGACCTAATGCAAAGCAATCTTAAACTTAATCGCCAAACATTTTTACTTACAACATATACATATCTTTACTTGTCACACAGCGCTTGTCAATAAATTTAATTCTTGCCTCTGGGCATAACTCTAATATAGCACAGTTACTGCCGATAATTGACTGTAATTAACACATTTATGTGACATGATATGCACCTCCATTGGACACACTGCCCCTGTAATTGGCCGATGTAAACATGGCATAATTTATACGACACCTGACAGGGTTTAAAAGTTTACACCCTGAATTGGTCTTAACATATTTGACAGTAACTACACGCAACAACACAGCGACTGTGTAAATCTACATGCATATAAATTAATCTCGGTAAATAACACGAGTATATGTGGATCTTGTTAAAATCGGTGGCGTCTTTGATGTTTACGGAATAGCATTCACACAAAGACAGATTAAAATTCATATAAACTGGATCATCTAAAAACGACAAAAGAATGTACAATAAATTTGTTTAAGCAATCGTATTTTTTATATTTTTGTGTACTTACAACATTAATATCAAAGACTTTGTTTTTTATATTAATAAGAGCAAACTGACAATTTTTATTAGCGTTAATTATTGCATTGCCTGGGTTCCCATATTTACTCGATTATGTCAAGTATTCTTGTTAACACAATCAAGTCCTAGTAGACTACAACGATCAAGTATGTACGAGGGTTGTCCCAAAATGTCGTAGACTACATTATTTTCTCTTCAACCTGACGTCATAACTTAATAAAATTTACCAGATATCTTCCTTGGTCATTTGTTAATTTACCTTCTTAAAGTAAATAGCCAATATATAAGGTAACACTTTTTATCAGGGTTTTATATTAAACAGTACAACATACCCGGAGCACGATAAAATATTAGTCAGTGTTGAGAGCATGCTTCTTAAAAACATGCCTTTAACTTCCAGCATAATAATAATTATGGGAAATACATTCCTGTGGAACGACGTCATTCATTTTTACGTTTACGTCATATCCCAAACAGACATTTATGTAACGCTACTTTGAAAAAATCTGTAGCATAATATGTAACAGCAATGCTATTTTGAAAATACCCAAAATTGCGACGTCAGATGAAAATGCGGCGCAGCGCGATGTCATTGAATACTGTGTTCAGTTCAAGAAGCGTCCAGCATTAACTGACAACATGGAGAACATTATATTTTATCAAGATAATGCACTTTGCCATAGATCTCAGGAGACACAGCTTGAACTTGATGTGATAGGTTTTTAGAGACTTCCATACGCCCTTAGACTTTGCAGTGTTTCCTTATGTGAAATCACAATTACGAGGTCACCCTGAGGTTCGAAAATTTCAGGGTACTAAGCAAGGAAACTCGACGAGTGTTGAGAACATTAAAGTAGGACTATTTTGAAAATGGTTATGATAAATGGGTCGCCCGACACCGACAGTGGATCGAGAAACACGGAGAATACTTTGAAAAACATTTTTTTAAATCTTGTAACGTCATGACGTTTATGACGGCGTGCGCCGGGTATGTATAGGTAGCATTCTTTAAATTTTAATAACTTGGTCATTTTTGGAGGTATTTTGATTTTATTTCGCATAGACACACATAAAAGGTGTATTGACTTTTCCCTGGCTTGACGACTCTATTGTTTTATAATTGATTGAGTAACAGACTTTGTCTACGATATTTTGGGACAACCCTCGTATATGCCATATTTGTGACAGTAAATTGAGGACATATAATCGAGTTTTCTTTCAAGTTTCTTAAATATTGCGGATTTAATATGTCACTAACCTGATTATCTGTCTGTATTTACATCCATTTCACGAAATATCGGCCAGAAAAGAGCCGACACATGTTTGTAATATATAGAACAGAGACTGGATAAGAAGTATTTGTTGGGATAAAAGTTTGTCAGATCTTAAATTCGTGGATTGACCTACCCACGAAAACCACGAAAATTTGTGCCCCACGAATAATAATGATTTTACAGTATTCATTTCTGAGGCATAATGTTCCTTAAATAATTAGTATTACAACTTACAAGAGTATATCTTTGTAGCAAAGTCTGGATCAGTCTGGACAATATCTAAAGTACCAGGCCACACTGCACATTTCCATGGAAACAGAGTGATTGTATGGAGAGCTTGAGATTCTGTCTGGCTACATGTCATCTTATATATCCCAACTGCTGGTACCTCCTTAAATCTCTAAAAAATCATATAATACAGGTCTGTAAAACTATATAATACTTATCTATAAATCCATATAATACAAGTGCGTAAAACCGTATAATACATGTCTGTAAAACTATATAATACTTCACTATAAATCCATATAATACAGATCTATAAAACTATATAATACTTATCTATTAATCCATATAATACAAGTCTGTAAAACCATATAATACTTCTCTGTAAAACCATAAAACTCTTGTCTATAAAACCATAAATACTTGTTTGTTAAACCGTAAATCATTCTCTAAAACCATATAATGCAATTCTGTAAAACTATAATACTTGTCTATAAATCCATATAATACTAGTCTGTAGAAACATATAACAATGGTCTTTAAAAAAAACATACTAGTCTATTAAACCATATAACACTTGTAACACCAACATACATGTATGAGTGAAGCTGTGTGCACATAAATGCAACCATTCAATTCATTATATTACCTGATTGGTTTTTTTGTTTTACTATAATATAATTGATGTTAAAATATTTGTCAAATTAAAGCTTGTCAATGAATATTTTTATCTCATAAGCTCCTGAATTTCTTAAATTGACCTGCTTTCACTTTTGTAACTGTCAAATATCAGTTTTGGAAATTTCAAGAGATGAAAATTTAAAGTTAGCAGACAGTATGGAGCTTTGGTAGACTGCTTTGATGTGGAGGCAGGCCTAGCTTTACACCAGTGGCAAAGGTTAATGGCTTTTGGTTCAAGCAAAGTAATAGTTGAATAATATGCCTTGCACCTTCTATTAAACCCAAATCAATCTCGCCTGTTAAAAAAGACATCAACAGACAGTATTATGTTTTTTACTTTTGATGCTGATCTTATAAAGTTTTTTGTAAACTTAGTATGAACATATCAATGTTTTACCCAAGGTTTTATCTGTACTGAAGTTAGAATAAATGCTTCATCATGGCTCTCAGGTAAATGCCAAAGTAGACTTCTTCTACCAAATACATCACGTCCAAACCACAGGGTTTTGGTGTCCGCCTGTTATTTAAGCAAAATAAAAATATTTTTAAAAATCATATGAATACTGTAACTTCAAACACAGGTTCAAACAATAAACAAGTGATAGGAAATGTATTTTGCCAATATAATTATAATTATGACATATTGAGAAAAAACAAAGGGCATTGCTTTACAATGACCTACTTTTGGCTCAAAATTCATATCTTTGGTTAATACTCTGTGGAATTTGCATGGAGGTAAATTATCACAAATTTGTGCTTCAAAATTAACCATTTAAGGGCATGACTTGTGACATGTCCCAGGTCCACACTTGACAGCTAAAATGGCTTTTTGTGCATTATCAGGCAGTTTGACCCCAATTTAGCATAGAATACTTACATACAATTCTTTACACCCAGCTGCCTGCCAACCAAAATTTACAAATCGAAAAATCAGTTTTACATAAAAAACCTAGTTAAAAAGAGTTAATTATTTCTTTGATTATGCTCCAAATGAAAAATGTATCATGACCATCATGTGAACATGTTTCATAATTTTCTCTGCAATGTATTATTAATCATTATTTCTATAGAAAAAAATCAACTATAGACTACATGTATGATAAAAGCAGAACAAAAATTCAGGCGTAACCTACTGAATCTATATAAAAGATTTGCAGCATTTGTCCTACTTTGAACTCGGAATACTAGTAGACCATTTACATTTTTATGGCTTTTATTTCGAATTTAAAAATCTTAAGCTACCAACATTAAAAAGCCTGGTCAAATGGCAGGCACGGATATGCAAGCTGGCCTGGCGGTAATATTCTGGCGGCAAAGGATAATCATTTTTGGTTCAATTGGGTTAAAGGTTAAATATTACCTGCCAATATATAAACGACCATGGGCCTTGAACTTGTGCTAACACTGCGGGGATCTGAGACTCTGATGAACACTGACCCAGCAGTTCTAACAACACTGTAGTATCACTCTTAGATTCTGGTACCTATATTAAATAAAGCCAATCTGAATATGACACAAGAGTTACTGATTCCAATAAATTAATGATACAAAAGATTATTTTCAAAATACATGTATTCTCAATGCTAACTTATGTATGATTAACTTAAATCACCATACTTTATTTACGTCTTAAAGTATTATACTAACATGATAAATCTTTTCTTCACTTAAATTAAGACCATTTGTTTAAATTTAGCACTGAAAATGCATGACTTTGTAGTCCCAAGATATTTGCTATGCCTAGTTTTTGCCTCTCAATCAAGAGGTGCTGATACTGACTAGTCCAACTAATGGTAATATGCCTTGAGATATTGTGCTGTTTCACACATGGGCAATATCTCCCCTCTATCAGAAGCAAGATTCTGACCAAGAACAAAAATATCTCAAAATCTACCTTTGGCATAAAAAATATTTTGACTAATACTGAGACCTCCCCTGATTACAATCATCTTTCTTTCTAATAAAATATGGTATAAGGAAGGAACAGGAAGTAGACTTTGAAAGCATTTCACTAATAAGTTACATGCTTTCTTCACAAATAAGTTACAACTTACAAAGTTCCAGCAATATTCATGTTAAAACTTGGCATTTTAGAATTGCTTTGCACAAAACGGTAGTTTCAAAATTATATTTTTTTAACAATGGTATATCATGCCCTTAAAAAGACAGATCTTTCTGTTGTTTACTTGCTTGTTAATGTAATAATCAAACCACTCAAGCTAATACCTATAATTTTGTACTCCAGGGTAACTCCCAAGCATAAAAAATGTATCCCATACCATTATGTTATTTAAATGTGTTTTATATGTTGTATGGATGATAACAAGATTCAAACTATTCTACTATTTATTATAACCATTTAATACATGTTGTTAAGACCAGAGCTCAAGTGAGAATGACTCAGGAACATGTATCAGAGAGGCATGATCATATACATAACAAAGCATTAATGAATATCAAGTAAAGGGAAGTAATCCCATTAACCGTACAACTAAACATGTAAAGAGTTATCTGTAATACCACGGACTTTAATTGACAATATAATTTAATTGTAATATAAATTCGTAGTAATACAGAATCTTCATATCACAACAAAATGTTCCTTAGAATAGATAAAAAAAATACTATTTCATACATTTATTCCACCAAATATTTCTCCATTCCATAACAACAGGTTTCCCTGCGAGTCTTGGGCAGGCTGCACAGCCATTTCATCCCCTCTGAGATGAAGGACATGGCCAGTAAATACAGCTGATAAATGTTCTGCAATGTCAATCTTAACATCTTTGCTTTTATCTGGTCCTCGATTACAAAGGCATGATTTCTTCAGTATGTCATCCTGAAAAGTAAAATATGTCATGTAAAATTCCTTGAATGTTTTTTTCATTGCCATTACAGTAACAAACACAAGCACGTTGTTTCATAGAAAATTTGAGGTAAGCAAAGTGCTTTCAAGAGTATATATAGAGTATAAATGAGGTGAACTTCTGGTGAATGCCTGAAAACTTCTACCTACATGTTATTGTATGCAGTTTGTTTTCCTTTCACTCATAAAGTTTCACTTTGGGCCTTTGCATTATTTCAATATGCCAAAAGTCAATGGGAGCCCAAACACTTTACCATATCTTGTTCAGTTACCATATACATTTTAAGTGTGGTTGCTAGTCAAAGCGGCCACAAAATGGCCAACTTTACCACTTGTAAATGAACTTGAAAAATTAATTGCCATTTTACATCTCTTTTGAAATGAGCACTTTCAATTTTAAATTTCGAGAATAAACTTTGATAATGAATTGCTAGAAGTGGACTTCTATCCTGAAAATGCTAATGATGCCAAATAATGAACACTGAAAACTCATGAACAGAACTGTCACATGATATGTAATTATCGAAAACAATGGAAAGCGGAGTTATGAATTCCACTTTGTTTGACAATAGTTGTTGTTGTTTTTTTGCTTCGAAAATAAACCCCAACTTTTATTTGCTGTGAAAAATGATATATTTACCATAACAGAAAATTACAAAAAAAATATGAGAAAAAATTAAGAAAAAAAAACCTATTGGAAGTTCCAAGTATTAATGGTCAGAAAACTCACAATTCGTGGGTATTATGTAGACAGAGAATAGACCAAAAATGCGCCACATGCGTAAATTGTCTTCAAAATATATCTAAAATCAATTATAAATTAATCTATACATTTTGTATCCGAACAACTTGTGTCCGAATTAGTATACACAAATGAACATGTTTAATTTACAACACTACTAATAAACTTACCAAATTGAATTTTTCAGAATTTTCTTTTTCAAATAGCAATAAACATATTCCACACATCTTTAAATTTATCTTTCTCTCATTAAACAGTTAAAATCTAGTTAATTAAAAGTGAGTGTTTAGAGTACTCAAGAGAGATTACTCTTACATTATCGCGTCGTCTGAAATGTAATATTCGCTTGGACCACATTAAGCTGCACATTATTTTGCACGTGAAGAAATAGAATTCAAGGCAGTCTTTACTTACAAAATAAAGTAAGAAAGTTTTCATTAATTTTTGAGATACACGTTATCCTTAGAATTGATCAGGGCTGTCAGCCTACCGATTGTGTGTAGTAGATTCTATGTTTTTTTTATTTAGAAATGTTTCCGTTTCTATGGAAATATCACGTGCAAATAGGTCTATTATCAAATTATGCATTGCTTTTACACGGATCTTAATTAATTAGAAATCTATTGTAACAACTAGATTTCATCTACGGTATTAGATCTACTCGAAATACCAACTCGTAAACTGACGTCAGCTGCACGTATTTTTTTATCAAGTTACGTCATTTAAGTTAACGCGTGCTTTCCCAATGGCGTCAACAAATCATTTCAGTTTGGTGTTATTTTTTACTTGTTTGTTAGATACCGGTTTCGTTGTAAGTAAAGGCAAAGACTATGATAAAGACGTGCAAGCTTTACTTCCTGACTTTGAACGAATTGCCAAAAGTATTGACAAAAACGGGTTAAAAACGAACTTATGGACGGTTGGAACATACATCGCAGCCCACAAATATTTCGGAGTAGACTTCCGGTATTTAACCGGGAAGATTGAAGCAAGCGACCAAGTCTTCCACAAAAAATTTCCATCACCGATTCTGAGAGACCTTCATCCAACAGCATCCAAGGCTTGCGAATCTTCAGCTATGAAGTGTGTGACGGAGGTGGTTTACAAAGCTAGGCAGTCCGGCTCACTTCAACACTTAATGAAATCAAAAGAGAAACTTCCATCATTCGCACCATTCAAAAATTACTACGAGGAATTCAAATTTCGACAGACAGCCATGTATTATCTGTGTTGGCATACTCAGTTGGAGGACGAATTTCTCAAATTCAGCTCTGGTAGACAATCATGCCTATCTTATCTAAATGCCGTTGATGAAATACCGGCAAAGAAACGATTCAAGCTGGTTGGAGACGACACTCCTGCTATAGAAGATATCCGAGACGAAGACTTCCGGAATGACCCTTTCACGTGTGCACGGCTTTGGTTCTGTCCAGACCCTTGCTATGGAAGAAAAGATAGAGGTCATTTTAAGAAAAGAAACTTTAAGGTGAAAGGAAATCCCTGTTTGGAACTGAAAAATAGTGAATGCAAATGGGAAAAAAATGGAAATATCAATTTCAAAGACCTAATACGGAACAGATTCAATATTACGTGTGATTGTTCGTCCGACCGGAAAGGTTTTAGTTGGAACAGTAGATTTGGAATGTGTGTCGACACAGATGAATGCTATGATAGGACGTCAAACTGCCCTGACAATAGACTGTGCAAAAACACTGTTGGGTCTTTCATGTGCACATGTGCCAAAGGTTATGCAGTCAATCCTGAGACAGATGAATGTGAAAAAACTGAAATTCTACACGAGTCGGCATCGATGTTAAGTTATAAACATTTCCAAAGAGAGACAGACAAAGAAAAAGGAGAGCCAGACTTTGTATTAGAGATGATGGATTTCGTAGGTTTGTCAGTTGGTAACAGAATATTACAGAATAATCTGTCCGTTCTAACAACTGTATCAATGGTTTTACTACATTTCTTAATATGAAATTCACGACTGATCTGAAGAATTACGTACAATTTCAAATTAAACGTACGATGTCAAATTGTAAATTGTAAATTGTCAAAATGTACGATGTGTATAGGAAAGTTTAAAAACATTACAATTTTCTGAAATGTCAAAGAATTTGCTTAAAACGTTTAAATTGTTCGAAGATTGAGAATTTGCTTTACATAGTTATACGAATGTTGTTGGTGAAGTGCGAGATAAATGATCATATATTACATATCTGCATAATTATAGCAGATAATAACATATTTCAGGACCAGATCTTTTTATGCATCATATTTATAATTGTTCATACTAAATCATTTAGAACTCTACTGTATCATATTTTTTTTTTAAGAAATATATTTTTCGAATATCCCTATCAGATACATTTAGAATTACAGTGTGTATCATTATTTGTAATACTTAATGGGCAATGTAATACACATTAAAAGATACATTTTACACTTTGACTTGATTCATTTTTCAAGCCTTAATGTTACCCGTAAGAATGTGTTATCTTTAAAATCGACATAAGGTAATGTTTGAGTGTTCTGCTCAATACCCTGGCAGCAGACCATTCGGTAAGGTTTCAATGTTCTGCTCAATTCTACTGAATTTTCAGTCCGTGCCAAATCCATACACTTGACTTTCTTAGTAACATGCAATACTTTTTGACCAATATGGTTATCTATTAAAAATACTAATTATCTTCATCGAGTGCCGAATTCGAACAAAGATAACTTCAAAGACCTCCGATACTTTTTGCAAGGTTGATAATACCCCCACCCATTCCATATTGCAGGCTATGAGTAAGTTTTACAGGGTGCAAACATATCGAAGTAAGGTCGAATCGAAGCGCACACATTATTATTTTTATTTTTATGCATATTATATTTTGAATTACATTACGTTTTAATTATAGTTATGGTACCAAAGGTGCGTGCATTGTTAAACTTTTATAGTTATAAAACATGACCTATAAATAACTATTAATATCGTCATCGGATGCTACAAAGACCTTCCATGTTTTTGCGAAAAGAAGTTTTACATGACGCAGTGTCGAATAAAAGGGGACAAACTTCTTCTTAGAATAAATGAAAGTATTAAAGTTTATAACATATCACCTGAACTATCTATAGATGAGATTTTGTCATTAATCACTGGGTGTCAATACATGTAATATCGTATAGGTTTGATTTTGGATTTAATAAGCGTATTTCACTGAACAGTTCAAGAAATTAAAAAATTTCCACTTCTTTGAAATCATTATCAGATGCGACCCATAGTGCTATGTTTGCCTCTTTTAAACACTCAAAATGTCTGAGCTACTGTTTGCCCGTTTCAGTGGTAATGTAAGTTTGCTTGCTAAATCATCGATTAAAGCCATTGATACGTATATCACTCATCAGATTATGTAAAAAATATGGAAAGAAATGTATAAATAGAATATTTTCATTCATTTGAATTCAAAAATGCATGCGTGCTTTCATTTTTGATGTATTGTATCGACTGAAGTGAATAAAGCTTGCATACACTCGGAAGCACTTATAACCCGACACTTACATTTTTTCTGTATAAATTAGTTATTTGTGAATGGATTTTGTTCAACTTTGGACCATAAAAAATTCAACATATTATATTTACTACTTTGAATTTTATTTACAATTCAATGACAAGAAAATAGAGAAAATAACTAAAATATATATGCTACTGCAAAATGAAAAATCACAGAATGACTGTAAATAGCGTAACAAAATGAAAAGTCTCTGAATCCCACTAAATTTGTATGTTAACCAGTTCTCACACTTTGTGTGTCCTCCCATGGCTATGACACCGTGTAAAGACCTGTTTTATGGGAATGACGTAGTTTCTCAAAGCTTGGGGAATATTTCTCCATTCCTGAATAAAGGCTTTGTAGGAGCACATTTGTCTCGGAGCACATTTGCCTTACGTAAGACCGATGCGTCGCATTTTTCCCATATGAGACAAATGGGATCTCAAATATCTACCAAAAAAACTAATTTGTGTGACAAATGTGCCCCGATCAAGTCGTTATAGGACAAGAAAGCAAATTTGTCTCATGCGTTTTTATGGGACAAAAAAGAACATTTGTCTCATGTCATTTTTATGAATTATTTGTCACATATTTCCCCACGACAGAAATTCTTTTTTAGAATTGAGGTTCGCCGTTTTACCTCATGCCAATTGTAATCAACAATTGGTTTGCTTATGCTTTCTTTACGAAAACCTGAAGTGAACTACTAGTATTAATTATTATATCTCTAATTCAAGAAAGTGATTGGCGTACACTGAAACATACTAAATACCGTTCACAATGGTACAATGGTGACAGCGCGATGGCACGATGGTACGTTGATGAAAACGCGATGGAGCGATGGTGAAAACGCAATGGTACGAACGTGAAACAACGATTTTACGATGGCGTAACAACGATTGTACGATGGTGAAACAACGAAGGCTCAATGATGAAAACCTGATGGTCATATGGTGAAAGACGATGTTACGATGGTGAAAATACGATGGTACGATATGATGAAACTGCGATGGCATGATGATGAAAACGATATTATTTCCCCCTATCGTGTCATCGTATTATCGTGATTTCACCATCGTGCCATCGTGTTTTAATCAGCGTACCATCGTACCATCTCAATTTCACCTTTGTACCATTGGGCATAGCTGTTCAGGGAGACAAAAATGTTACTTATGTCCTAACGGAACACCGTAATCGGTTGATATTGAATGACACAATATCGTGACTCGTTTCGCATCTCGCCGAAATCTCGCGTCTCGCTTCGCATCTCGTTCGATGACGCGAGACAAGAAATTGATTCCAGGTCATATACCGCTACTTAGTATTCTCTTTATAGTCTACATAAAATCACTTAAAGGCCCATTATGCCTGAGAAATGCTTTTATTTGTATTCCTTTTGGTATACTTGTATAGCTCCAAAAAGTTACTCATTGGCTAATTACCTGAAACATTTTTTCATCTGCTGCTTTTTTTTGCAGTTTGTACAGTTGAAGTGATTTAGAATTTTGTATTGAAGTCAAAATACTACTTTGTTTACATTTTGCTACTTTTATGACTTTATCGCGAATTTGTTTTGGGTTACAAGCATCTAACTTCCTCAGAAATAATTATTTGAATATTAATAAATTCGTACTTGCCCTATCTTAAGACATTTCAGTCTGAAATCTCGTGGTACGGGATACTCCGACATTGTATCTATTCTTGGAAAATGACGATTTGTCATACATATATTTCTGATGAAAGAAAATACGTGTGTAATGGTCTTCTTATTTTCTTCCATAGATCATTTAAGGGCCTCCGTGGCCGAGTGATTTCTAAAAACCACTTGCCCCTAACCGCTGTAGGTTCGACACATACACGGGGCGTCGAACTATTCATGCGAGGATCCAGGTCAGGGTCCAAATGCGGAATACATATCCGCGTGCGCACGTAATAGCTATCGCGTACGCACGTAATAGTATCGCGAGGCCACGTAAAAGCTATCGTGTGCGCACGTAATAAATAAGAAAATTTTATGTCCCCTTTATGCCACCGTAGATACTACCTTGTTTTTTGCTTAGATATTTCTAGTGCCATAAATCATTTATAAAACTTTAAGTATTGAAAATAAACGTGTCACAATTAATAACGATAAGAATAGACTTGCTGCATATGTGTTTAGGTTCTGGATGCTACACTTGTAGAAATTTTCATTGTGACATGCAGCACAGGGATATTCTTTAACTTAATATATGACTCCTATGCAGAGGCAGGAAGTCTTTGACTGCCCGGAAGTGACCTTAAAACGGTATTATTAATACAGAAAACACAGAACAATGGCTGGTAGCCGGCATACAGATGGGCATACTTATTACCTTTTAAGAATTTTATGGAAAAATGTGAGACAAATGTGCTTCGAGTGTCCTTTCTATTGTGTGTCGAACACATCTGTCTCATTTCCAATTTGTCGCAAATATGAATGTTTACGAACACATCGGTCACACTTCGTGAGACAAATGTGCTCCGAGACAAATGTGCTCCTACAAGGCTTACTCGAGTCCCAGCAACTCCTGCCTCCCAAGTCACCAGATCTAAATATCACACTTGTGGGCAGAATTGAACAGGCGTGTGAAAACCGCTCTCAATTTGCTGCAACTCGAGCAAGCCATTGTTCGGGAATGGAGAACTATGAGACAGAGGTGTTTACATTGTTATAGCCAATTGGGAGGACATACAAAGTATTGGGATTCAGAGACTATTCATTTTGTTACGATATTTACAGCCATTCTGTGACTTTTCATTTTGAAGTAGCATATTTGTTTTGCTATTTTCTCTAGTTTCTTATCGATGAATTGTAAATATGATTTTAAGTAATAAGTACGACATGTTGAATTTTGTATAGTCCGAATTTGACCAAAATCCGTCCACAAATAACTTATTTATACAGACAAAATTAATGTAAGTGTCGGGTTATAAGTGCCTCTGAGTGTAGTTTGATTAAGTTTTAAGCTGACATTTATTTTAGATCATAATGAACAAGGTTTTTGCCTTTTATTTGAACCACTTTTGAATATGTTATATGGACCTAAAATGTTTCAGTTGGTGTCATACAATGAAACATTGTTGTTTCCTAAAAAGAAGTCAAAACCACGTTCCCTGGTTTGAAAAACATACACATTTTCAACATAACCATCCCATTCATCGAGGTATTTCGAGAAGTGGGAAGGTGAATTTCTATTTTCGAGATTTATGTACTATTTGGTGTAAGTCTAGACAAAAAAACTTGTGTGAAAAATTACAGATAATTTGTTTCCTCCGGTTTTCCTAGAACATTCATTTTACTTGTCAATAATGACCCAAAAAATGAGATGGGTTTATGATCAATTTTAGGATCAAGATCAATATTAGGATCAACTTCAAATTTCAAAGAACATATCACTTTTCTAATTGTATATCGCCTTAAAGTATTTCAAGTTTATTTTAGCATAAAATGAGGAGAATTTTGCAATATGAATTTTGATCCTGATTTTGATCGTGAACCTGATCTTTAATTGAGCCCCCTCACGACAAAACCAACATAATGGGTTTGCGACCAGCATGGATCCAGACCAGCCTGCGCATCCGCGCAGTCTGATCAGGATCCATGCTGTTCGCTTACCAACTCTATTACAAGTAGAGAAACTGATAGCGAACAGCATGGATCCTGATCAGACTGCGCGGACAATAATCTTGTAACGACGCTATCCTTTTATAAACATATCAGAATAATTTATCATGAAATCTCTTTCATGGAAAAATAGTATTTTTTAATTTTGATTATTGGTAATAAACAAAAGGACTTAATGGTTCACAAGTTAGTACAATAACAATGTGAAAGGCAATACATTATAATACCATGTAGTTTTGGTGTTTTTTAATATGTTGCATAAAAAGTTTAGTTTTTTTTAAATATAACATGTACATGCTTGGTATATACTTTAAACTTACTGATCCCTGAATGTAAACAATTTTCTAAAACTAAAATATTCAGTGACATATATGTCGTCATTGTATACACGCCATTTTATAAGATATAATTATATAACTATAACAAAAACTAATGAATATTCAATAAGGCAGTAAAAAGAAAAAGAAAAATGTCATTTTTAACCCGTGGCCTGCTGTTACCCATAGTGATTTAGCCTTTGCCACCCGTATCACACCAGTGTGCAGTTTGAAAAGCCGCTATAGTGTTGGTGACCCTCTTTTGTATTTTATTATTTATAATCCCTTAAACTTTGAATAAACTGTTCCAAATTCAAAGCAGGGAAAATCTTCTGCACAAATTCAGTAGATTAATGGTTAAGATTGCGTTAAACAGTCAGAGAGGCAGACGCCATGGATGTTCCTACATCTGCAGTAGCCATTACTGAACTACTACCTCCAGCAATAGGTGGATCAACGTGCATGCCTCCAGATGAAACTCCGCCAGCTGAGGATGCATATGGATCATTTCCAACACCTTGTTTTCTTATACGAGCAGCTCCTTTTAGAGAGTTTCCTGAGATACCCGTGGCCCCTGGCCCGTTATTTCCGCCAAGATCGACTGCCGCTCCGTTGTTGTAATTTACATCGTTAATAGGTGCACCTAGTCCAACATCTATTGCAGCGGCACCCAAAACAGGAGCTGACACACCTGAACCACCAGTTTTCATATCGGTACCAAAAGATATAACTTTACGTGAAATTTTGGTTTTATCTTCTTCACTGTTTCTCCTGTAAACATATCTATCATAATTTACGTCATAAAGCCCTCCGTTGCCATTGTTATTACCATCGTAACGTCCGCCACTTGCACTAACTGAACCACTATATTGACTACCGCTCCCTGCATCATTGTATAGGGTACCGTCTCTGGAGCCAATGCTGCGGCTGCCACTTCTCGACCCGCTTCGACGAGCACCATCTCTGGAGCCACTGCCGCGGCTGCCACTTCCCGAACCACTTTGTCGAGCGCCACCTTGTATACGACTATCAAATCCACCATTAGCATAAAAATGGTCCATAGAATTGTCCCAATTACCACCGTTGTTATTATTATAATTTCTACCATTGTTTCTATTGTCGTATTTGTTACCATTGTGATTGTTGTCTCGGTTGTTATTCAGGTCGTTGTACCCGTTTCCCCCTAATGCTCTACCTATTCTTGATTCGTAGCCATTACTGTTACCTCCTCTGGATCTGTACCGGCCTCCATTGTTTTCATCAAAACCTCTTTATTAGCATAAAAAAGATAAAATGGATGTAAATATTAATAAAAAAAAGAGTTGTTTGCTAAACGAAGTACTCCATCTAAGATGGTCTATAAGTGATCTTACTGAATATAGACAAAAATGACACACCAATGTTAATTCCATTTAAGTCAACATTATGCCTACGTTAAACATTTATGACTCACTATATTTTGGATGTGTACTGCTTAGAATCTGAACCGGTTAGATTTTACCCACAAACCCATACGAATCGAACTAATGTGAATTGCTTTTCGAGTTCACACCGAAAAAAATAAACGTTATAACGGAAATGGTACAATATATAACATTTTGATGCTTAAGTTGATATAAAGGAATTACCTTCTGCTATATTCATAGTTTCTGCCAATACCATTGTCAAAGTTTCTACCGTAGCCATTGTCAAAGTTTCTACCGTTGCCATTGTCAACGTTCCTTCCATAACCATTGTCAAAGTTTCTACCATAGCCGTTATCAAGATTTCTACCATTACCATTGCCAAAGTTCCTACCATAACCATTGTTAAAGTTTCTATCATAGCCATTGTTGAAGTTTCTTCCATTGCCATTGTCAAAGTTTCTACCATAGCCATTATCAAAGTTCCTACCATAGCCATTGTCAAAGTTTCTATCAAAACCATTGTTAAAGTTTCTGCCATAGCCATTGTCATTAAGGTCTCTATATCCGGCAAATAGTCTTGGACCATATCTCCCGTACCTTTGACCTAATGAACTGTATGCATCCCCTCCCCTGCCACCACCGTATCCTCCCATTATACGGTATGTGGAATATGGAGAATAGCCGGGACCAAACCCACCACTCATACCTCTTCCAATACCATAGTACCGTCTACCGTCATAACCATTGTTGTTGTCATTGTTAAAATTGTTATAGTCCAAATCTCTACGTTCGCCATATCTTCTATAGCCGCCTCCAGAACCATAACCCAACAAATCGCCATAATTTCTATTGTCTCCAAATCTGTCGTTATTATCTCTTCCATCCCTAAAGCCATATCTCAACCCACCAAATCTTCCGTGTCCTGGATAACCCCGTCTGTATGAGTATGGTCCGTATGATGCATAGACGCTGCCTCCACCACTGAAGTACCCTCCGGCGAAACCCCTTGATCTGTACATATGAGGACCAGGACCAGGTGGTAGGCCCATGGGAGGTGGTCCGAGATGTGGCGGACCCCTTGGTGACGTCGGAGGATGTGCGGAGGTTATCGCTAATTGAATGGCAATTAAGAACAGCATCCTCATCGTAACTGAAAATATACATAGATTAAAAATGTGTACATGTGTAAACCTACTAGTAGTAATTGTTATTTTTGACGGTGCCATATATAGTTTCGATGGATAAGCCTTTTTCACATACCATTTATAAAACTGCCGCTCAAAGAACTGACTTTTGCAAGTGATGACGAGTACTCGCGTTTTTATGCTGACAGAGCATAAGGTCGACAGTTACTGTAGGGCATTGTTGACGTTGTACTTCCGACCATTTGCTTTTTACCCCGCAAAACGATAAAGTGGAAATGTCATGTGGTGAGGCGAAAATGCAAAGGCCAAAATTCGGACATGGTCATTGTTTGTCGTGTTTTCAACATGCTGATACATAAAGCATGCTTTAGAAATTCCCCGAATTGACTGACCGATTTCGAGCTAATAAAAGCATTTTTTGGCAGCTATTTTTATCGATTATTTTATCAATTATAATACGATGTTCTCTGATATATTGCTTTTAATTATTCACTCTTTTTGATCAAAGGAAAAGAAAGAAAGAACGTACAAATGAATTACTTTTAAATTATGCGTTTCGTACTTGGACCTCACTGTCACCTCAGCGGAGTTCCTTGAAGTTTTAACGCCATTTTTTATTGGTTTACGTTTTTATATTGGCATGCTGTATCCTGGAATCCGAACAAATTCTTACTTTGAGTAAACTGGGACTTTTTAACAAATTTCAACATATAAATCGACGGAGAACGAATTGCGTCAGAGAGTCAAAAATATGCGCCTCACCAATGAACCCGATACAATACAAATATCAGCCAAACATCACACCCGAAATTAAAAATTAAGATTTCAATGTAGTTATTCAATTACAGAAATGAAAAATTATAAAATTGAAACATTTAAACCATAGTAGGTTGCTTTACATGACAAACTTAAAAATATTACGGGCTCAATTTAATTGAATCTAGTAAAACTGATTTTATCTTCATGAAAAAAAAATAGATTTGGCATTAATTTTTTTTACAAAACATGAACGGAATACATGTATTCAATATTAAGGTTTCATTTTAATCGTACTTAACATACATCTGGATAAAGTTTACAAGTAAAATAATTCTGGTTGTAAAATTACGCAGAAATATCTTGCAGCAGCGGATAGTAGATAAGAATTTTGAACACGTTTTGAAAAATGAACGCTGAAGAAATTTAATCAATTAATTATTCAAACTTACATATTGAAAAATTTGATTACTTAATTTGATAATTATCAACTAAATGGTTATGCTTTATTGTATTAATTACCAACAAGTGTATATATCTTGAATAATAATATGTTTAAACAAGCAAAATGTAATTATTTGAGTTGTACGCTATATATAAATATACAAAACTACATACCCGGATGTTTGGCCATCCTGCTTCGACTGAGCCGACTTGTCTCTGGGACCAGAAATGTTCACGAGGACTATGTTATATCGTCATATTTCTTATTTTGGCATTCTTTAGACATTGATGTGTGTATAATTGATCCAATTTAGTTTTTAAATGATCGTGAGGACAATGTTTATGTCAAATCTATGTCAATCAAGGCCTTTATTTGAATTTGATGTCAGTTTTGAAAAACCTTTGACACACTGGAAGTCATGTAATTCTTCATTAAAAATGCGCATGTTACTACATGAGGCTATATGTGACTAGCTGTAGGCCTATATATGAAAGCAAATGTAATATCTTATATGCTAAGGTCATGGGTTATGAATAATTTATTATGATATAAAATTGGCATACCATTAAACTTCATATAATTCTTAATAGTAATTTGCCAATAAACCTGTCTGTTTAAATAAAAGAATATAACGCCTATCAAATGCAAAAGGTTACGTAATTATCTTTGTAAAGCTACACATTGAAGAGAAGAATGTTACATGAGTTAACATTTTGTCGGATGTATCATCAACTTTAAACAATAGGGTGAACTGATTAATAGTGTAAGTCCTTACATAAGCATATTTATACCCCGCACAACAAAGTTGTAAGGGGGGTATACTCGAATCAGCTTGTCCGTCCGGCTGTCCGGCCGTCCGGCTGTCCGTCGGTTTTTGCTTGTCCGCCAAATAACTTAAGATTCCTTTGACCAACAGTCTTCATATTTGGCATGCAGGTTAGTCATGATTAGTAAATGACCCCTATTGATTTTGAGGTCACCAGGACAAAGGTCAAGGTCACAGGGGCATTGATTTCAAAATGGTTGTCCACCTAATAACTTAAGATTCCTTTGACCCACAGTTTTCATACTTGGCATGCAGGTTAGTCATGATTAGTAGATGACCCCTATTGATTTTGAGGTTACCAGGTCAAAGGTCAAGGTCACAGGGGCCTTGACTTTAAAATGCTTGTCCGCCCCATAACTTAAAATTCCTTTGACCAACAGTTTTCATATTTGGCATGGAAGTTAGTTATGATTGGTAGATAATCCCTATTGATTTTGAGGTCACCAGGTCAAAGGTCAAGGTCACAGGGGCATTGACTTCAAAATGCTTGTCCGCCCCATAACTTAAAATTCCTTTGACCAACAGTTTTCATATTTGGCATGGAAGTTAGTTATGATTAGTAGATAACCCCTACTGATTTTGAGGTCACCAGGTCAAAGGTCAAGGTCACAGGGGCCTTGACTTCAAAATGCTTGTCCGCCATATAACTTATGATTCCTTTGACCCACAGTCTTCATATTTGGCATGCAGGTTAGTCATGATTAGTAGATTACCCTATTGATTTTGAGGTCACCAGGTCAAAGGTCAAGGTCACAGGGGCCTTTAATGAAAAAAGTTTGTCCCCAAATAAATTAAGATACCTTTGACCCACAGTCTTCATATTTGGCATGCAGGTTAGTCATGATTATTAGATGACCTTTATTGATTTTGAGGCCACCATGTAAAAGGTCAAGGTCACAGGGGCCTTGACTTCAAAAAGCTTGTCCCCCAATAACTTAAGAGTCCTTTGACCCACAGTTTTCATATTTTGCATGGAGGTTAGTCATGATAAGTCAATGAACCCTATTGATTTTAAGGTCACCAGGTCAAAGGTCAAGGTCACAGGGGCCTTGACGGAAAAAATATTGTCCGCCCAATAACTTAAGAATCCTTTGACCTACTGTCTTCATATTTTGCATGGAGGTTAGTCATGATTAGTAGATGACCCATATTGATTTTGAGGTCACTGGGTCAAAGGTCAATGTCACAGGGGCCTTTAGTTCAAAAAGCTTTTCTGCTCAATTGCATAAGAATGCTTTGCTCAACAGTCTTCATATTTAGTATTGAGGTTGGTTATGACTATTAGATTACCCCTTTTGATTTTTTGGTGACTGTGTGAAAGGTCAAGGTCACAGGGGCTTTTATTACAATAAGCTTTTCTTCTAAAATGCTTAAGAATGCCTGTCCACAGTGTATTGAGTTTTACATTTTCACATTTGAAGCATATTTTATGTTCTCATATATTCATCATTAAACACCTCCAGGCAAAGCTGCATATATGGGGGGGGGGGGTTATTGAAGTCATTCAGTGGCAGTTTCAGTATTGAGGTTAGTAGGTCAAAGGTAAAGGTCACTTTGATCTTTGTCACTAAAAACATGTAGAATACATAACTTAACAATGCACTGGCTTACTTCCCTCAGATTTAGCTGGGAGGTTGTCCTTGAGCTCTAAATGACCACTGTTGAGTCTGACAAAGTGGTATGCGGGGTATTCACGCCATGGCAGAGCCAGTTTTAGTTTTTCTAGAAAAACTTTGAATGAAAGCATGTAGATCATAAGTAATAGACGCCAATAAGAACACACATCTCAAAAGAAGAGGCTGGTGTTGTTAAAGCGTTTATTTTTTTCGTGCTGTCTAACGTAGTCATTGACTTCATTTTCGTAGGCGCGAGGGGTGTTTTCCAGATAAACGCGACGTTTAAAAGAATGGTTAAAATAAACGCTTCTGAAGAAAATAGAATATCAGAAAATAAGATATAAAGGCCTTCTCATTGTAAAGTCGAATTCGAACAAACGCGGAAATCAGATCTTCAACTTTGACCCATATTTTCATCTTTGCCTATAAAACTGTCAAATATGGATGATTCTGACATCTGTATAATTAACATATTTTACGGCAAAGAGAGATCTGATGTAAATTTATTTCAATATTGAGTGGCACAATTACGATAAAATCATGGCGTACCATGTACGGTAGACTGGCTCAACGGGACGTGTAAACATTAAGTTTTAAAACCATGATTTATTAAGAACCAGCACAGTTGGTTAGTGGATAGCACGATGCTTTGTTCTTGCAAATTGTAACTTTTTTCTGGCTCAGAGAAATGGCCACGCGAGATTTATCTCGTATCTTAGCATTTAAGAAAAGGTATATAAACACGAAAATGAACGATAAATATGTAATTCTAACAAACATTTTATTTTTAATTTCTCGTTTATGCGTATCCTTATACATGAAATATAATGATTCTAATTTCTAACGGTTAAACTATTTTCTTATTTTCGAGCGATTTTCGAAGGCGGTATAAGCGGTATAAATCTCGAATAGTTGTATCTTTGTGTGAATAAAGGGACAAAGTTACAATTTGTGAAACGGGATACAACTGGGTAAGTGTCCAAGAACGAAACATTACAAGAATATCCGGTGAAAAAAGCAACAACAACAACACCACGATGATTGCAATAAATCGAAATTCATCTTTATTATAGTGCGGTATTGTGTCAAATTTATTCTGTTATGTTTTCATTATAATTGTACAATGTTGTCTTAAGAGGAGAAATAACCCCGTCCCCAATCCCCTTCTCAAAAGGGG
This sequence comes from Ruditapes philippinarum, assembly GCF_026571515.1. Taxonomy (NCBI): domain Eukaryota; kingdom Metazoa; phylum Mollusca; class Bivalvia; order Venerida; family Veneridae; genus Ruditapes; species Ruditapes philippinarum. The sequence continues at coordinate 717 of NW_026866207.1, read as the reverse complement.
TCCCCGCCCCCGTAAAAAACAACAACAATGAATGCCGTACCAAAGCCTTGTGTAGTATACAACTTAAAAGTTAATTAAAAGTTAGTTCATCTCATGCGACGAAAATAAAGGCAATTATTGTTTTACGCAATTAAATTTACCGCAAAAAAATTGTTTGAATTTTTGCGGTGAGAGTCTGAATAAGCCATATATAAGCGGTATGTGCGCGCATTTGTTAGTATATGAGCATAGACGATGGTATGAAATTTGATGACATCTTTAAATTTTAATCTTCAATTTTTTGTGTGTGTGTAAAAAGTGTGATATGTGTGATAAGTATTTCAGTTTAACAGTCAGCGCTGTATATACCAAATTATTTGATACATATGAGCCGTGTCACGACAAATCCAACATAGTGAGTTTGCGACCAGCATGGATCCAGACCAGCCTGCGCATCCGCGCAGTCTGGTCAGGATCCATGCTGTTCGCTTACCAACTCTATTACAAGTAGAGAAACTGATAGCGAACTGCGGATGCGCAGCGCTGGTCTGGATCCATGCTGGTCGCAAACGCATTATGTTGTTTTGTCGTGACACGGCTCATATCATTTAAAGCTGCATGCCTCCAGATGAGTCAAACTATTTCAATAAAATCAAACTTGATAAATATGTATTAAGACTTTAGGAAAAGTAAAATGATTCGTGATTCGAGTAAAAATTTTACATGTTATTTCTGCGA
>NW_026866206.1:0-63099 GCF_026571515.1 Ruditapes philippinarum | reverse complement strand
TCCATGTTTTACTTTTTGTAATTTTTGCGTCAAACGTGCCTGACTATTCACATTTATAACACCGCCCAAGAACCTATCCAATGACTCTCGTAAAGACCAATTATTCACGAAATGATTCTCGTAAAGAAGATGAATATTTCCGAAGCTTATTAGTACAATGTGCGCATAATTGACAGATCAGTAATATCGTACAATAATAATTTAATGTTCATTTATTATTTCGTGGTTTGTGGATTAAAGAAATACTGTCATATTTATTGAAGGGTCCACGCAGTATTTAAATTTTATGTCTACATTTCTTTTGGAAATAAGATGATTCTTTAATGTGTTCAAAAATGATTTCTCATTATTTGTTCATTTTTGCAAACATAAATGTCGGCATTTGTGTGCACATTCGTTGCCTGGGTATGTATGAATGTCTGATGACACCCCCCCATCTTGAATTCTTTCGCACGGTCTCATTTTTGACATAATATTCTTGCGTGCATGTTGAAATTGTGTTGGGGTGAAAAAACTATATCATGAAACAGATTCTGTGTCGATATAAACCACGTCACCAAAATTTTTCAAAAGTGTTATAAATCAAGTGTTCATTAATACATAATGTTTTATGCAAAAATAACATCCTTTGTCCTGCATAAACATCTGCAGAAGCCGCCTTAGAACTTATTGAATCTTTTGTCCCCTATTATCTACACTTCCATTTAAATTGTTTTTTCTCTTTTCTCACATTATACACAAGTCTAGAGTAACTTTATCAGTATGTAAGAACGTCATAAGTATTTTGATACGCTCGCTTGATAATTAATTCTTCAGGTTTTATTTTTATATCTTAACATTTGCATACATCTTGTTTTCTTCACTGTGTTCTGTTTGTCTTTCTGAAAAACAGATAAAATGTTACTTAAAATTTTGATATGAAATTCAATCAGATAACAACTACGAACACATTTTGAGTATACCTCGACATTTTCCCTGTAGGCGGCTACTAAATCGTCCTATGCGGGAAGTGCAGATCAATAAAATATGATAAACAAGATCAACAAGGAAAGGCGGCGTTCAATGAACACAACCCCCATACAACCCAGCAACAAGAACCAGTGGCCAGGAGCCCAGACGGACCCCAAACAAAAAAAGAAAAGGTCAGTCAAGAATTTGAAATTGTTCTACAAATTATGAACAGTGTTTGCTTTTTAGAAATTAAGCGTAGTGAAAGATTAGTAAATAAACCTTCTTTTTGGTGACGTTGTTCAAAAATGCATTTAATATCTACTCGTAGTGTGTCATGTCAAATAAACAGGCTTTATTAACATTGAGGGCAAAATGGGGAAAAGAAGATAGATAAGTATATAAATCATTGTTCTGTCTTCAACTCGACATTATAACCATATTTTAAGCATTTTTAAATTCTTAAAAGTCCTATGTACAAACCAAAGTGATTATGGTATACTAACTATTTGAAATAAAAATTCCAACATTAGCCATGGTATTTTGTCCTGTAAACAGGACGTAAACCAATTTCAAAGACATATAATAATGAAACAATCAATTTAACTTCCAAACACTAATCTTTCAGAAAAAAAGAACAATTTAATTACTCTTCGATACTCTTCATTCCGAAAAAGTAAAACCTCTATCATTTTGATAAACAGTTGCAAACGAAAAGTACCTAGGTCTGTGTACACGTGTTTCTCGCTTTCCTTATCTTCTGTCCCAGGGCGCACGTATATATTATTGCTGAAAAATAATGTATATGCTTTAGGATGATGTAGAAGCGATAGAACATTTTTAACTTGGTTTTCCTTTTTCTTTTCCCTTTTTCCTAATTTCTAGTGAGAGTTTTTAGCAAATTCTATTTCTAAAACACATTGATTAGAAGTTGTGGTATTTTTCTTAAACTGTAATATAACTAAATATACAGAATATAAACTTTACCTTGTCATTGCCGTGTTTTCTGAAAAAATAAAGACATAACATGAACGTAAGAAATTCATATGACTTCAAAGGACAAATTCGAACATAATACCCAAACAGTTTAGGTAAAAAGAAGCACATAACAAAACAAATTATTCATTTTAAAGATTGACAAATCATTGCTAAGGTTTAATACACAGTGTATTGAGCTGTTATGTCAAGGTTATATAATTACTGGTTTTTATTAAATATAACATACATATCTGCACATACTAGTTAAAGAATATATCACCAATTTTACTGAAATTTGTTTATGATTATGTATCTATGTTGTTCATTACATAATCATTACCTGAATCAGTTTGCAGGTCATCATATACAGGATTGATGTTAACGTTTTGTGTTTGTTTTAGATCAACATATTCATGTTCACTGAAAACAATTAGAAAACAAACATGTCAAATAATTTGAAATAGCATAAAATATTATTATAATACCGACTTGAGTGACGATTTAAACACAGGCAAAATAAATAATTGCGATTCGGATAAAGAGACATTGCAGCAATAGAGAAAAGAAATATAAATTACCGTGTTATTGCCTTGTCAGGTGTTTTCTTTAGATGTCCTAAAATCATAAGATACGTAATTAACGGTTGAACACTGTCATAAAATGTGGACACGTTCTTCATAAGGAGGTTCTTATTTAATAAATATATTTTTAAAAACTTCAATGTAACAATACAAATTTTTTTTAGGGCATGATTTCTAACAACACCAATTACTAAAAAAAACTTTCCATTTTTCTACTAGAACAACTTGTATTTAAGACATTTATGACAAAAGTTAGGTAACGAACACTTAAATATATGGGGTACCTTTGCTGCAAATTGTTTGCCTACGGAACAGAAAGCATGCCACTGCGACAACAACAAAACATAAAACGATGCCACCAACAATTCCTCCGATCATTCCTCCGCTTACTGCAGAATTTGTTTCCTTTCCTACACATTTTCTAGTTTCTGAGAAAAAAAACAATCAACAAAACGGTCTGATATTTAAATTTACAGTGTATACTAGTATCTTGACGTGGTGTCACTTGCGTAACTTTATAGCGCGCTAATGTTTGCATTACGCGTCAATGAAAATATGAATGTTTTAACGAAAAAATGTTTTATTTAGGTATATGATAAATACACCATTATATTCTTGTAGGTTCATTACTAAATTTATAGAACTCGTCCAATGAAATAATATTATGCTCGCAAAAGGCTCGTATAATACAAATTTATTCAACTCGTTCAATTAATTCAGTATTGAACCTACACTAATTCAATACCCTCTATTTTATGAACCCGGTCCCTGATGCAGAGCTCCATGATTAAGTTTCACAATTGCTTTCAAATACATTTATCATAGCAAATTAAGATATAGAAAATGACGATAATTTTTTAATTGCATATGCCATGGCCGATATAAAAGTAAGATGCCTGTAAGTTCATTTTGACAAGTAATATGTTATTGTTTTGTAAATGCTTTAAAGTAGATAAAATAGTTAATGTTTACACTTGACCGTTTTTATACTCATTAAAACAGTTAAGTAGTTTTAAAATCTTGAATAATGCTACTTTCAAAATATTTGTCAAAAAAGTATTTTTTAACATAAATTTAAACAGTGGTACTTTTAAGTTTTAACATGCCTTTTTGTTCTAAATGTCATGTTTGGAGAGTTTATTGAATCGCCGACACTGTTTCTTGCCAACAGCACAACTCTATACACCGAATCACTGACCAACTCGAGCAATGTATAAATCATCAGGGTCTCACGGGTGTCTTCAACTGTCTCACTAATCCAATGATGTTCTGATGGTCTCTTATATAATAATACAAATGACTGTTTTGGCCCCTCGTTGAATCATGGTTTCCACCGAAACAACGCGAATGTGTCCGAAATATGCTCTGTAACCGCTTGAAATTCATTAAGTGCATCTTGTATATCTATATAAATAAACATGACATAAGAAGATATCTCTTATAAAGATTACAAATTAAAGTACAATTTTGTAGTGAAAAGTAGCAGCATCAGTCGTTTGATCATATTTTTCATTTTATCAATTAATTATCTAAAACTGCTATATCATATGTTTTATACAAATACTGCAGAATACATAATCCCTTAAGGAATGTTTCTTTAGTCATTTGAATAATACATGTAAAGAGAAATGCTATTTCAGAGCTGCCAATTATTTATAAAGAAATAATTTGATAATAAAAACACAACCTTCTTGAGACAGAAAATATGGTTGTATGAAATAATTTATTTCATTTTCAATCTTCAGTTGGTATTCACCGTAATCTGATAGTGACACATTTCTAATTGTTAGATTTGAATCCGTTCCTTATATTGAAATAATGACATTGGAACTGTTATTAAGTGTTCTCCGATGGAGAAGGGTATGCAAGACCCTTAAACACCAAGGTAATGTCATGTCCAAGAGCACTACTAACATTTTCTTTATAGTGAATTTGTGGTCGTGGTGAGCCTGTTGACATATAGAAAACATAAACCTTAAACAAAGCAAACTTCTACATTCAAAGGCTGTATGTTGTTTGAAATAAAACCTTTCAATACGATTTATACACAGAAAATATATTATTGTTTATATTCTTAAAGATACATATAAATACATATAAAACTGAAAATATTTGAACACATTTGTTTAACGTTAGTTAAATTATTGTGTATTTAAAGTGCAGGTAAAAATCAAGCTACGTTGCTTAACTAAAACCGATCAGTAACTAAATGAAAACGTAAAATATTTACTGTTCATATTTTAATTCAGTTTCAAATTATTTAATTAGTTTCTTTTGTAAATACGCTGGACCTAGATTTGTTTTTATATTGGATCTGCTATTTAACGAAACGTTTAACTACATCGTTTTAAAAGTGTTCACTGACAAAAACCGGTTAGAGACATATATTGAAATACAACAGAATGCGTGAATGAGAACAATACTAACATCGAACAAACAAAGTCAATGCCATTTTGGAACTCTTTATATTGATTTTCTGCGGTACAGGTATAAACACCTGTATCAAGACAGGAAACCTCAACAAGTGTGTGATTTAAACTTTTTTGCATTGTCAGTCTTCGATAGCGGTCTGTCTTTGAAATTATTTCAATACTAGAACTTGGATTACTGTCAACAGTACATTCCAATATCACATTTGCACTTTCATTTACAATCGATGATATAAGTGGATCCTGACTTTGAATTTCTTTGACCGTAAATAATGTTACAACAGCCATATCTACAATAAATATCTACATCATGTTAAGAAAGAGAATTCGTCTAAATAGTAAACATCTAAAATTTAGATTTTAATTATAAATGAGTTCATAAGCTACACGGAATCTTACTACAATGGAATATTGCAGGAAATTGAATCATTTAGCATATCAGTCGATCGAACGCAGCGATAACACATTACACTGCTTTCACTGATACGCAAGTTTTGTGTTAAGTTCTAATTTGTCAATTCTTTCAAATTACTTGTTTATTCTAATTAAATTCTAAAGTCACACTTATGGTTTATTAAAAGTACATATGGTGAACCGGAACACATTTTATTATATAAAAATATATTGTGCAATTTAGTTTTGAAAATATCTAAATATAAACAACTACCTTTTGCAAAGAAATGTGATTCTAAGACAAAAGAAAATATATTAACTGACACATGACTTACATTGAACAAGCATTTTAAACTTGGCTGAGGTAATTGGTGTTCTTCCATCAATATTAATAGCTGTGCAAAAGATTTCATATCCATTGTCACTCCTAGTTGGGCTATATTTTAATATACTTGTTGACATCTGAAGATCACCTACATTCATTGTTGCAGAAACTATTTCATTTGTTATCATCTGTCTTTGACCGCTACCAGACTCCTTGTACCAGATCATATTTGCTGCAGGCTTTGATAGTGAGGTCTTGCAGGAAAACGTTGTTTTAATATGTTCTGTAATTGAGCCGCTTGGTGACTGTAGACTTACATTGGTAACAGCCACTGTGAATAGGTAATGCGTTATTCTGTAATTCATTTATGATATTTTAAAGCTTTAACGATTTTCTGAACACACAAGTTATAATAAAAATGATCATAAAGGAAAAATGAAAAATAGTTGTAAGATATATATGAGTTTAATGAACATAACTTCACATTAAATAAATATATAAAAATACCTTCGACAGTTATAGTCACATTAGAACTGTATAAATATCCAGGAGCAGCAGCTGCACATTGCCATCTTTCACCATTCTGTTTTAGTGAAATACGTTTCACTGTAAATGACGATTGGTTGTTTGATAGGCAGGCATATTCAAAAAATAATGGATCAGGGGGACCAGGTCTGGCAAACGGTCTACATTCTGGTAACACAAAAACAGCAACTGTTTTACCATTTAAAAACCATGCAAACCCAGTCACACCTTCACTGCCACTATATGTACATGTTAATGTAACGGATTCTCCGTCAATCGCTATAGCAGGAGATGCTGATAATACAACACTACATGTCACATCAAAGAGACCTGTAATTATAGCAAGTAAAAATAGCAAGCATTTGAAGAATAAATTACGTTATTTTTATTATATGACTAAACGTTCAGTCGGACCTTATATGATTTACAAGGTAATGTGAGGACATTGTTCTGATTGTTGATTTAGATTTGTTACCCGATAGATATGTTGAATTTGTTAATTTGTGAATATTCTCGGTTGAATAAATGTTCTCGTCGGATCTATACATTTTCTGCTTGTGATTTTCAGAAGGAATCTTCAAATCTTCAATTAATAGTAAAATTTTCATATAACTATTTATTTCCATATCATTTGTGAGTGACTAAACATACCACGCCCGACAAACTGTCGCTCCACTTCAAAATTGTGGTGTACGGTAAAACGAGCGAACGGCATTTCCGAGGTAGAGTGGAAGGCCGATTTAAACATCTCATTGTAAGTAATGTTTATGTTTTTGTCTTGTTATTCATTTAAGTTGTATTTTTTTCGAAAAACGGAAAGTGTAGTTCCATGTAGGAATGATTTAAGCTTCCAATGATCTAAGCTGTTACAAAAAGAAAATTATATTAAGCCCGGGAGAACTTTTCTCCCTGACGAATCGAACGATGATTTGTAGAATATTGAACTTCCCAACCATTGAAATGTCATACCCTTCAGATTTCTTGAAAAAGTGTATTAGAAAAATATCAACCCGTAATAAGAACTTGTCCTTCGTTCAACATTAATTACTCCTGAAGGATTTCTTAAATTTGTAAATCGATATTGTTCGAAAGTAGTGGAGCCAAAGGGCAAATGATGGAGCGAAAGGTTCGATGTTGAGCGCAAGGCGATATTACTTTGACGTATAAGAAGGAGCGTAGTCTATGATTTTTATGTTTAAAAGCTAAAGAAGTTAAAATAGACATGATCAAGTGTTGAGACCGAGATATATAAACCTTTTAAAGACACATAATAAAGCGTGATATCCTATCAACGACTATTACGTAATAAATGTAATCGCGAAGGTGTTACCAATGGCTGCCGTATAGATTAAATTATTTATGTTCCAAATTTGGATGATGCCCGATCATTGAATCTTATGCATGGCGTAATACAGAATACCACTTATTCGAGCTCAATCATGATTTTTTTTACACGGTTATGTACATTTAAAAACGTGTGCCCCTGCAAATCCGATTAAATCAAATATTTTCAGTTCTACCGCGAACAAATGTTTTCGAGCAGGTACGTGTCACGCGATTGTTCTCGCCAAAATATTATGTTTTTCGAAAAGTTAGATATTCAAGGTCCAGAACAGAGACAAAATTATGCAATGCACGGGGCAAATTAAATGGATCACTACTACCAAGTTCATTTTAGTATGACTTTCTGTAATTAATAGCTCTAGATCAAACACAAATAAGCCACGTTTTTATGAATATGTAAGGTGGGGACTCTCTATGAAAATGGTTGAAAAGGTGTCAGTCGTTCTAAGGATATAACACGTGTTTCAGTTATGTTTCAAGATACCTCCTCCCTTTTTCAGTATTGTTGTTTAGTTTATTATTTTTCTCTTAAAGTGTTACTTTAATCACGGATTTATATTACAAGGATCGGACACTATCGTTTAGCTTAAAATCTTGTCGCGCGCATGCGCGGAATCGCACATCGGATAAAGGTGGACAGAGATGGCGGAACGCGCGGAGTGTGAAATATGACAGATTTTTACAAGAGTATGTGGTGTCATTGCAGCTTTGTGAAAAATTATACACATATGAATGTATTGATACTGTATTATTTTGTGCCGCTAAAGTATGAAAATATGCCGATAGAACGCTGCAACGCTTAGTTAGGAAAGTACCTAATTAAAAAAAAAATATTTGCCTATTGTTTAGGCATACTCTTTACACTTCGACCCCCTTTTACTTCAAGCACAAATTATTACCGCGATTCATGGTTAAATGGTTGCATTGCAAATAAATGTTTCTTGATTGCTTAAAAACTTTTAAAGAAATTCATGTTTAAAATTTGTCTTTATTTCTGTGAATTATTGCCAAATGATTTGTAGATTTTTTATTTGATAACCTGAATATTAGTAAAAAATATAGTAAATATTCTACTAATTAGTGTATTAAATATATTTTCAGATCATTCAAGACAAGCGTTCATATATAGATGAATTCATTAAAGATTGGCAAGGAAGAAACTTTTATTGGCATACAGACAAACTGTTTTATAATATTATTTTTTATTTTGAAACAGATTTTCTTTCATAGTTATCCTTCACGTCAAATGATTTATTTGTCATACGTTTATTTTCATTATTTTTCAAAGAAAGGCTATACAAATTTAGTTGTATATTTTCAATTTCATTTATAAATGTTAATAAAGAAAATAGATTTACATCAATTTGTATTTATATATATTCTCTTCAGAATCATTTTCTGCGCACATACAAAATTATACATTCAAATTCTATTTGTTTTTGAAGATTGAGTGTTACAATTATCACATGTAACATGATTATGAAAGTTTGAAAATAATGTTTTTTCAATTATCACTTGTTACCTGGTAATTAACCCCCTTCAAAAGTAATTAAACTTCAAAGAAATTTAAGCGATGTGTAAAAAAGAATTAACAGTTACTTTTATTTCGCATAATACTGACTCAAACTGTAAAGATTTTTATTGTTTTCTAGCGTTACATTAAAAAATATCAGAAATATCTTTCTACAGGCATTCAAAAAACATATATACGAGTGACATTAAAAAGGCCGGACACGAGAGTATTTTACTGTTACGATGATTGTCTACTTCACAGCACCGACATTTGAAAACAGATTTACAAAAAAATAATGATGATATAAATGATGAAGGAAATTTAAATATTCTATGAAAATGGCAATATTGACAATATCAGCAATATCTTGTATTAAAAAAAGAATAAATTTACTTCACGTGTTGATCGAATTGTAAAGCCCGCAATACATTACCCGTAAAACAATTGTGCGTCAATTAATTTGACTACATAACCGAATAAATCTTAAATCATCTGTGAATAACTTACATCGGCTTCTTTTTTATTTTGAAAATAGACTTATTATGTTACCATAATAAAAAAATTCAAATACCTGCTTTTTATATAAAAAATGTAAATTTGCCGCGGATTTCGTCAAGTTATTTTTTAATCATCGTTGCAGACAGATAGTCTGTATCTTTAAAAAATTAGATATTTGAATTAAACAAGCATTTTTCGAAATCTGATAATAAATGGAAAAGCTATATGGTATTTTGTAAAGTAGGTATCCGTTGCGAACGGGCATTTTCGCTTAGCGCCGGTAAATTATCGATCGGTGTACCTTTATCGGGTGCGCGACAAATTATTTAAGCATTTATATAGGGTTAACTGGGAGTGTCCGATCCCTGTAATATAAATCCGTGCTTTAATAATAATATTGCAGTAAAAATTCTTGGTTTAATTAATAAACATTTAAAAATTTAAGATAAAAAATATCTGTAAAATGTTGTTTCTTTATACACAGAGAATCTATGAACAAAACGAAAGTAATAAAAAAGGCAGTGCTCGGTCGGTGTACGAACTAAAATTATCAGTAATTGGTAGACCTAGTTATAGTAGAAATAAATTAATATATTATCATATTTTTCAGGCTTCACATTTTAGAACGTCTATTCTAGCTTCGAAAGATTTTATTTATAGAAATTCGTAGACTACGCTCTTTACGCCAATTTAATATCGCCTTGCGCCCAACGACAGACCTTTCGCTCCATCTTGCCCTTTGAATCCACTACTTTCGGACTAACTGTTGTTACGGGTTGATATTTTTCTAATACACTTTTTCAAGAAATCCGAAGGGTATGGCATTTCAATGGTTGGGAAGTTCAATATTCTACAAATCGTCGTTCCCTTCGTCAGGGAGAAAAGTTTCTCCCGGGTTTAACATAATTTTCTTTTTATAACAGCTTAGATCATTGGAAGCCTAAATCAATCCTACATGGAACTACATTGATCCATTTTTGAAAAAATACAACTTAAATGAATAACGAGACAAAAGCATAAACAAAAAATCGGCCTTCCGCTCGATCTTGGAAATGCCGTTCGCTCGTTTTACCGTACACCACAATTTTGAAGTGGAGCGACAGTTTGCCGGGCGTGCATACGTTTTCCTATCTTTAAGAGATATTTACCAACTAAGCCTAATTTCAACTTTTGTAAAAAATTTAATTTTGAAATGCAATATATTTTATCGTTTTACCTTATAAATGATGTGAAAATTGACTTACCTATATGAATAATCACAACTCCTAAAAATACTAAACATACACTTGTACTTAACATTTCTATCAACGATACTCTATGTGGTTATGACAGCTAGCGTTCGTATTTTATCACTTTGAGATCAGGAAGTTAAATTGTGAAAATTTAAAATACATGGTTGTCACTTGAACAAATATTTAAATAGCTGATTTACAAGAGTAGTATTAATATGTAGCTGCCTAATTTTTCGTTAAACTTGCATTAAGTATTTTCCACCGCAGTTTATAAAGAAACGTCTGTATAAACATATACATATTCACTGCAAGCAGAGAACCCCCACCCATGTTGAAGTAAATGTATTTATATCACCTACACTTTACTTCTAGCTATCGCAGTTTTACAGGAAGCAAAATATATTTGGGACATTCATTAACATATGCATGTGTACTTATATACACGATTATCTGAAAGAAGGATTTATTAGTTGTGTCAAGTGTGGTTTAAAAAAATGTCATATGGAGACAAATCAATGATGTCCTCTCAAATAATAGCTTTTATATATGGAGTTGTCTCAGCACTCTCAGGTAAATATTTTAGATTATTTTATTTAATACATACAAGCACTAAATGTACTTAATATTAATAGCTATTAAATATGGATATTAATATGATCACGAATAACTTATGTCATGACTTAAAATCTTATAATGTCCATTTACATAAATTAAACAAATAAAACGGTTCGTAAACTTTTCAAAACAATACACTTTTACATACGATTGAAAATGTTGTTAAATTTATTTCAGCTGTTGTGTTTGCGGAAGTGGTATTATCGCCATCATCACCTGGTGTGCTAGAGAATAGTTCCCTTACATTAACATGTACATACACTGGTGATGAAACTGTTAGTGTTTTTGCATGGAAGAGAGTCAGGACAAGTGAAAGTACCTTTGCTAACCTTGGAATAATAGATGCAGAATGCAATACTCTCATATTTCCGGTAGACACCAGTTTATATGAGTATAGATGTCCTAGTAGTAAACAATATGAATGGACAATAAAGAAAGTTACTAAACAAAATGAGGGAGACAAATACCAATGTGTTGTTGAAACACTATTACCAAAAGTAATTAACAGTAACTCAGTGGTCATATATATACAAGGTATGTCTATTCCGTAAACTTTAGGTTATATTTCAACAATGTACTTCAGTTTTAGTTTGTTGGAGTTTTTTTTTTCGAGGATTTATTAAATGTATGCATTTATGCCGCTCATCTCTCTCGGTTCATTCACTTTTGATTACCCAATGCGTTTTATAAAATATGTCTTGTAATGGTAACTAAGCCAACTCTATTAAAGTTTTAGTTGAATACATGCAAATCATATTTCTTGATAAATTGTCAAAGTATTGATTTAAAGGAATATGATACAAAATCACGGTATGATGACTTCAACAAAGACAATAGACAAAACAATAATGCAGCTACACATCATCATAAAGTGAAATAAAATTATTATTTTTCGACTTCCTCTAATATTTAATCGTTCTGAAAGTTTACACAAATTGCAAAGTATTTGATATAAAACATTCGAACTGTACCTTAAATATATTGACATATTTCTATTTGGTTGTTTCTATTTCATAATCTAAGAATTTTCTTGCATGCAAGGTATAAATCATGTATCGGTTGCGACAAAAAATCAAAGTGCTGAAGGCACTGCAGTTGGGACGTATGAAGGATCAAATAACTATTTTTTCTATTTCGGGGCAGATAATTCAATGAGTGAAGGGTGTTGCCGGTTGATAAATATAAAGTGCACAATTCAGTAAATGAACAGTAGATGATACAATTATTCTATGACACACATGTTAAATATAATATTTAGGTTACATGTACGTGTAGGTCCATCATAAACCGTTATTGGCCTTTTTTGACAAGAGCAACAAGTGAAATTAGAGCTACCAGAGGAAACTGCAAGCTTGACTATTATAACACATGACATTATAAAGGGAGACAAAGCTATGAAAAAATAATCAATTGTGATATATATCAAATTTTCTGTATCAGTATCAAGTAAACACTCAAATGGTCAATATTTTTTTGCATCACATTATATGAATGTGACCATGTCATTAGAACTTATAATGGCCTTTGTTTACTGCAATTCTCATGCTAATCTCTTCACTGTATAACGTTTATTAAGTTTCAATCAAATTCCTTCAATATTTTAATCCTCTCTCTGAACAGTATCATGAAATATATACGGAGATAATTCAAAAACTAAGTAATGTAGAATTTTGGTTATTTGACAAAAGACTTCTGCTCACTATATAGTCTCTACAACTGTATTTAGTTTGAGTGTGATATCATTGAAAAGATTTACTCCAGACAACCATTATTTTAAAAGTTGTTGTACATGTATTTTAAGAGATGATAATTGTAAAATTAAGCTAGAAACTAGAACTCCGCGAATCGGATTGTGTCGCCTTGTGAACAATGTAGTTTAGGAGAAATGGCCAGGGACAAAAATGAAACATGAAAAATAACAAAGGGCAATAACTAAAAAAATAATAAGTGCAGAGCAGCAGTTTCTGAACACTGCACTTCTTATCAATAAGATCTATCATTCTATGATGGTTCAAGTCCATAGCTTTCATACTTGAGGAGAAATGACCAGGACAAAAATAAAGAAAGAAAATCAACAAAGGGCATTACTCAAAAAATAAGAAATGCAGAGTACCAGTTCTTGTGCACTGCACTTCTTCTTAATGAGATCTATCATCCTATGAAGTTTCAAGTCCATAGCTTTTATACTTAAGGAGAAATGGCCCGGACAAAATTAAAGTATGAAAATAAACAAAGGGCAATAACTCAAAAAATAAGGAATGCAGAGTAACAGTTCTTATGCACTGCACTTCTTCTTAATGAGACCTATCATCCTATGAAGTTTCAAGTCCATGGCTTTTATTCATTAGAAGAAATGGCCTGGACAAAAATAAAGTATGAAAATTAACAAAGGGCAATAACTCAAAAATTAGGAAGTACAGAGTACTGGTTCTTGTGCACTGCACTTCTTCTTAATGAGATCTATCATCCTATGAAGTATCAAGTCCATAGCTTTTTTAGTTGAAGAGAAATGGCACGGACAAAATTAAAGTATGAAAATTTACAAAGGGCAATAACTCAAAAAATAAGAACTGCAGAGTACCGGTCCTTGTGCACTGCACTTCGGGTTATTAAAAGAAGCATGCATACCAAGTTTGAAGTCAATCAGACTTATAGTGACTGAGTTATGCTCCGGGACGCCGACAACGACACAGACGCCGCCGACAAAAGTAACCCCTATATGTCACCTTTTCAAGGCGACACAAAAAATTAGGGTTATTTGAAAAAAACACTTTCTTTCACTTGATTATTTTCGCTGTGTAAAAGTTTAATCAAATTTCATCAACTCTTTTCCAGTATTTCTCTGGACAAGCATAATTAAGTACATGTATAATAAAGGTAAATAATTAAATAAGAGGGCCATGATGGCTCTGAGGTTGCTCACCTGTATATACCCCCCCACCCTGCCGGGCCAGTTTTAACCCAAGGGCTTTTATTTGAACAAACTTGGAAGACATCCATAAGAAGATGATTCATGCTTAACATCAAAGCTCTAGCTTATTGGGTTTTTTTAAAAGAAGATTGTTTAAGTTTTTACTAACACATACTGTTAAAAACAATGACAACCCTGGAGCAGGGCCAGTTTTGACCCCAGGGCTTTTATTTGAACAAACTTTGTAGACACTCACTAGAAGATGTTTCAACTTATAATATAAACTCTAGCTATTTGGGTTCTTTAAAAAAGATTTTTGAAGTTTTTACTATATGCATATATGGAAAATCAATGATCCCCTTGGGCAGGGCCAATTTTGTCCTCGGGGCTTTTATTTGAACAAACTTGGTAGACACTCATTAGAAGATGTTCATGCTAAATATCTTAGCTCTAGCTCTTTGGGTTCTTTAAAAGAAGATTTTTTAAGTTTTTACTATTTGCATTTAAAGAAAATTAATGACCCCCTGGGGCAGGACCAATTTTGACCCCAGGGCTTTTATTTTCACAATCTTTGTAAACACTCACTAGAAGATATTTCATGCTAAAATATCTTAGCTCTAGCTCTTTTAGTTCCTTAAAAGAAGATTTTTTTTAAGTTTTTACTATATGAATTTAAAGAAAATTAATGACCCCCTGGGGCAGGACCAATTTTGACCCCGCGATTTTTATTTGAACAAACTTGGTAAACACTCATTAGATGATGTTTCATGCTTAATATCTTAGCTCTAGCTCTTTGGGTTCTTTAAAAGAAGATTTTATAAAGTTTTTACTATATGCACATAGGGAAAATCAATGACCCCTGGGGCGGGGCCAATTTTTGACCCAAGGGCTTTTATTTAAACAAACTTGGTAGACACTCACTAAAGGATGTTTCAAGCCAAATATCTAAGCTCTAGCTCTTAGGGTTTTTTTAAAGATGATATTTAAAGTTTTTTTCTTTCGGTTCCCATGGCAACCAGAGTTCAGCATGGAATTAAATTCTTTGCACAATTTTTAAAGGTGACAGCCAAAGGAACATTCTTGTGAAGTTTGGATGAAATTAGCTTAGTGGTTTATGAGGAGATGTCATTTAAAGTAAAAGTTTACGGTCGGACGAAAAGGGATCACAAAAGCTCGACCTGTCACTTTGTGACAGGTGAGCTAAAAACTAAGGAATGGAGTTATGGTTCTTTGACACATTGGAAAATTTGAGTCGTTCAAGTTGATGTAGATTCAGTGATAGTTTTGGAATAAGCATTTTTAACTTAAGGGATATAATTAAAACATGAAGCAAGGTAGAGTTATGTTTCTTGAACATTGCACTTCCTCTTAAAAGTCTCTATCACTTTGTGAAGTTTACATAAAATCCCTTCAATACATATCTAGTTATATTCATATTTCGGACAAGAGTGTGAAGGACAAATGTCTTCCTAAGTTCAGACTATGTTTTTTTTCCTTTATCAAACTAAAATCTCAAAATCACCATTAAAAACATATTTTCCTCCCATGAGCAAACTTTTTTCCCAAAAGTACAAGTCTGTATGGAATGAACACAGATATTTATCCATAATATTACTTGAGTCCATACCGACAGATGGTTAAGACCGCAACTTTATTCTCTCCCTTTCAGGAGCATAAATTATAATAACATGCTAAATCTCTGTATAGTTCTATATCAGATACCAGTATGATGAAACCATACTTTTGTACCATTTAAGTTATAGCAAAATTCAGCTTTCATTGACATACAGAAATGGGGTCAGCCTTTAGTCCCCTCTTAATGAAAATATAAGGGGACTAATAACAACAATTTATTCTCATAGTTTCAATTCTCAGGTTTATATACGCTCATAATACTATATATAAAGAATAAAGGTCCCTAACGAGAGAAAAATATCATGCAAAACAAACAAGAACTGTTGGTAAAAATACACCAGATCACTATTTTATTTTTGTGGTTGTCTCCAGGAATAATGTATCCTATCATAAACACTTTTTTACTTCATCGAAATCCTACAAAATGCTCCAAAATACGAGCAAGTTTCCAAATTTCACTGAAATGTCATTGCATGTCGTTTTCGACGTCCAAGCGATGCGTGTAAACAAAGGTGAATTCTGGTCAATTTCTACAAAATCAACGAATAACTGTTAAGATTTCGACATACTTTCTTTAAGGCAACTTGTATACAGTCAAACTGCGATGTCTTTACTTCACAACTGTCCGACGATAACGCTAACAAGCTAAAAAACTAAAAATAATTGACAGCTCCGTTCCATAAAGTAACCATTTCCTACATTACCGCACTGAATATAAGGTAAAGTAATGATTGGTTAAGCGGGAAATCCGAGTTTTTAACATTTTCCTTCAACACAATGTTCAGACTAGCTCTCTAAAATACTCCAACTAGTCAAAAGAGTTAATGGTGCCTATACAGTTATGATCACTATATCTGGAAACTTGAGATTCCCACCGAGTGTGATGCTTATCTTCATTCGCTTGACAGTGACACATGTCCACCTTAAAAAAAAGCAATAAAAATTATATGAAGTGCAATAATTTGCAAAAAATGCTTATCTTATTTGTCTCTTCTTACATTTATAATGCAGAGCACTAGATTTGTGTGTCTGTCATACAAAATGACTTTCAATAATACTATTTAAATATATTTGAAATACAATTTCTTTAATAAATACTCATAGTAATACTAAATTCCTTTTTTGTGATATTTTTTTCTGACACATATGTGCAGACAGTACATTGTGTACACCGGTTTTACTGACCTGTGTGAAACCACTCTAAGCATGATGGAACGCACTACTTTTACATGGCGGCTTTAACACCGTAGTGATAGAACAAAACGGAAATCGGGTCACTTGAAAAATTAAACTTTTTCCATACTCTGTTGGTGTAATAGCCTTTACATCATTTTTACTCAAAACATGTGCAAAAACACTCCTTCTGACAATCCTTTATTGGTATTCGTTCAACACTCGTATTTCGTCAATTGTTAGTCTAAATTAAAACCGAAAGTGAAAGTAGTTTTGAATATTTGAATACATAGTAACACA
The DNA here is from genome assembly GCF_026571515.1 of Ruditapes philippinarum. Taxonomy (NCBI): domain Eukaryota; kingdom Metazoa; phylum Mollusca; class Bivalvia; order Venerida; family Veneridae; genus Ruditapes; species Ruditapes philippinarum. Next base: position 45,699 of record NW_026866206.1, on the reverse strand, counting down.
GTGGAACTATCAAATTTGCACTTGCAATATTAAACTCTGAAAAACAATGAGCCCTTGAAAGCAATGAACAATATATTGTGTTTTATTAATAAAATTGTCATCCCTACGCAGACTTCTTTATGTCAGAGTTTTTTTTTACCCTCATTTGGGGTGAGTAATGCGTTGTGAGAGACTGGTGTGTATACAATTCAGACAGTATACAATTAATTTGTTTCGACGGCATACAATTTAAAGGTATAATTACTTATTGGCTACAAATAAAGTAAATAATGGTTAGTTTAATAACCAATCTGAATGTTTCAAAGATTATCCTTCAAACTTTAAAAACAGTCTGTCAATTAAATAGATCTTAGCAATAAAGGCACACTAAGAAGAAAACTAGAAATGTGTCCATAGGACACGGGGATGCCCCCACAAGCCACTGTTCTATCAATCTTATGACTCTAGGTCAAATATTTTTTGGACTATACATGTGCCACAAGTTGAAAACTAAAATCAAAAAAGGGCCATAATTCTCTATAATTTGGTCGCAGCAAAAATTCCTTCCTTTACTACCATCTACACATTAAGGTTGTTCATCCCTGGAAGTTTAAGCAAAATCTGCCATCCGGTTTAAGAGGAGTTGCATTCACAAAATTTCTACATAGTATATAGTGAAAAAATCGACAAAGGGCCAAAATTCTGTAAAATTTGGTCGCAGCAAAAATTCTTTCCTTTACTACCATCTACACCTGAAGGTTGTTCATCCCTGTAAGTTTAAGCAAAATCTGCCATCCGGTTTAAGAGGAGTTGCGTCCACAAAATTTCTACATAGTATATAAGTGAAACTAGAAATGTGTCCGTAGGACACGGATGCCCCCACACGCCACTGTTCTGTCAATCTTATGACTCTAGGTCAAATATTGTTTTCATTAATTTTTTTTGGAAAACAGCTTGGTTTGTGAAATATACATTAAATATTATATAAGTACCTGTTGTTTGTAATAATCTTCTAGTCTTTCTTTAATCTTATACTGTACTTTTTTTCTAGCTACATGTACCAGCCTTTCCAAGTGAATATTAAAGTAAATGATCTTTAATTTCCCTGAAAATATGAATTAGAGATTTCATTTTCAAATTCATCTAATACTACTCTCTTAGTGTGTGTATATACAATGTATATATGTGTCTATACAATGTATATATATGTTCACACAATAATATGATTGTGTACAGCATGTAATGACATAATTAAAATTTGAAAAATTTATGATAATAAAATATTAATAATATTTCTTCATATTACTCCACAGTATTACCACTAAAATAGAAAATGTTCTATCATTTTATTATGATATTTATTTTTTACATGTAGATTTGTGAAAAAAATGTGAATATCAGTAGTGTCAAAAATTGTTAAATCATATAAAATGTCTGATAAATTACTTCAACCATGTATTGAGAACAAGTATAGATCATTTCCAACAGTCTTGCTGTTGTGTTGACATTTTCGCGACATGGTTGTGTGTCTGCCTTGTAATCAAGAGGTCTGGGGTTCAAATCCCTTTAATTGCCTGAAGATTTTTCAGGTTAACAATTATCAAGGTGGCAGTGATTTTTTTTCAACTTTCAAAACAACCTGTGGCTGTATAAATGGGAAACTATAGCTTGATTAATGAGAAAAGAGGAAAAATTTCAACCACTGAAAATGGAATTTACCCATACATTTAAAAAAAGTGTAATTCAATTTAAAGGGGTTCCATTGAGGTATTTTGTCATGATGGGACTGAAATATTTTTTCCAGATAAATGTACCATTTGATGAATGTTTAGAACACTAATCTTTGTACAAACCTTTAGATCATTTGCGCACTTCGTTTTTCCAGAATAATTATTCAAATTGTAAAAAGATGACCCAAAATGAAATGGCTAGACTTTAAATAGATATATATAATAATTTATAAAGGTCAAAATAAAATTATTCTGAAATATTTAAGAATGTGCCCCATTTGGTAGAGACGTAACGGCCGTGACAATTAAGACAATGAAAAAATTGTAGGCGTATATGCCGGTTTTCCTGTAAAGGCAGACATCTGTGTAATATCAATTTGTAAAATCTGTCGATTTGCAGTCTAAGTATGGTCGAAATGTCTTGGGTACGAAAGACTCGAGATCTCCAAATTACTTCGAAATTCTTTAAGAAAGTTTTAGTCCTCGGAAACAAATTGGCATCAATAAATAAACTTAATATTATTATTCATCAAATTCATAACATATTTTGCTTTATAACTTACCTTATGAGCTTAACAGGCTGATAATTATGCTTGTGAAGTAGGTCAAAAAATATACCGGAAGTTGTTGGATTCATTTAACCTAATTATCGGCTAATTCAGAGACGAATAGATTATCTACATCTCTGGCTAATTCTATTTCAATATCCACTTTGCAATTATAAACTACAAAATTTATCCGATAAATAATGTCTTTTTCAAAAATTTCTGGAATATAATACAAAAAAAATGTGATGATAAGGCAGATGAGTAAGTTAAATATTGCAAGCCGTCAAGCACTATGACCCAATTAATTTACTATCCCATTCATAGAATTATGTGACCTTTCAAATTATATCCGCTACGTTTCTAATACCGTCATTCAAGCTCAATTGCACATTATTTTCAAAAAATAAATTTCTTGTCTCCTCTTCTGTTCGCAATAAATCGAAGTTTTCAGAAATTCAGAGCACTATTTTTCACTCGCGGCGGTTATGCGTCGGTCATGGTCGGGTGATCACTATGAATTCAGCTTACGTTGATATGTTAGAATACAATATAGCATATAGAGTGGCGATGAAACGTCACAGCAGTGGGCGTTACCCTGTATGGTTGGAAATTTCGGGTTTGTAAGTGCACTAGTTGGGACTACGTCCCAACTAAAAAACAATAATACATGTTGGTTAAATAAATATTTTTATATTTTTTCTGATATTTATATACACAATGTATATAAATTATTTGAATAAAACAAGTATATCGATTTTATCATCATTGCTAATTTTATTTCATGGTGCTATGAAAGCTTGTTGATATGCGACAATTATGCAAATGGTTTTGTGAACACATTTTGGAAACATGATTTATATTCTCGACTTAATATTATTATTACAAAATATAACAGAACACATCAATCGGCATTTTAACTGATATATCATAGTATCTAATTTATCCCGAGTATTATATATAACGTATATTATTCTTTTTTAGTGATGTAAGGTAATATAATATAATTTTGAGTCGGTGCGGTAATTATATAAACCTTACTTAAACTTATTTAAGATGGGTCGTTCTCTGTAGCGCACCATCGAGGTGTTTGATTAGAATTTTGTCCTTATGTTGTAGAATGAGCAAGGCGACATCAGCTTTTTAACATAAATCATAATCAAAGAAATATAACACCCCGAATGCCTTATCACATATCTCTTGTTTGTCAAAGAGTCTGAAATAATGCACGGATGTGAACCTGTTATCTTCCACCACCAGTAAAGCTGGAACGTCGCCATGTGACCTATGTGTCGGTGTGACGTTAACACAAACAAATTCAAAGAAAGCTACTCGAAGAATACGGTGGGCAAAAACAACATATAATAAAAAATCGAAGTAATTTAAATCAAATGATTGATTTGATGATTGATTTTAAATTTCGTCATTGTGTTAAAAGGTAACAAAATTAAAAACAAGATCCACAAGGAAGGGCGGCGTTCAATGAACGCAACCCCTTAGTATAGAAAGAAAAAAATCAGAAAAAAATCAACGAGGAACAAAATGTTGAGAACTGTTCAGTCACATGCCTTCATAATTGAACATAACTACAGGTACAAATAATGTAAAATCACATAATTATAAAGAGACATAAAGTAAGAATAAAATCATTTGTGTAAACGATAGGGTAGGTGATCAAACAAAGAATAAATATATCTATCAATGCTTGGGCAGTAAGTTATAAAACTATTATTCTGTGAAATAATTGGGGATTAACAGAAAATCTAAACCTACTTAATCCAACCTTTGATGTGAATACTTTGTTTAACAAGGGTTTATAGCTGAATCCTAATATCAAGCTTATTTTGTCTTTATTTTCTTATTTCAGTTCAGGTTACTAATGTAACACTAAAGGACGGCAGCACTTTACTAGCATGTACACTAGAAGTAACAAATGGTGTACGTAAAACATTGACATGTACAGCAAGTAAAAGTAGACCAACAGCTACTATCATCTGGTATATTGGAGATGAAGTGAAGAAGAAGGAGAATGTTACACTGTCTACATTAACATTTGCTCCGCTTAATTCCGACCATAACAAACAAGTATATTGTAAAGCTTCACAGACAGCACACCCAGAAGTGTTTTCTAGCAGAATCACTCTTTATGTGAAAGGTTACATTTTTAATTTTTTCTTTGCCATTTTATGAGCTTATAGATTTTTTATTTAGAAAAAAACTTGACAGCGAAGAAATATATTCACTAAAATATATAGGTTGATTCAAATGTTGATTCACCTTTCATTATATTTGTATCATCGCAAGGGTACCATTTAAAGGGACTCCACCGAGGTCCTAAAGCCTAAAGACACAACATTTGAATTCGTTACATGAATTAGCTGGGGCACATAAAAAAGAAAAATATGCAAAAGATAATTGAGAATTATACTCAGAAATAAATCGAAAATCGTTTTTTTGTGCTATTTCTAGCTCGATTTGTGTTAAAAGCGTTGCAACGCTTTTTAATTTCGGTTCATTTTCACAATTAAAATAATTTTTCAGCGAAAATGCGGAGTGAGCAAATGATCTGACATTTTGGACACAAGTTATTGGTCTTACATTATATCAAATGGAATATTAATCATTAAAGATATTTCCAGTTCCGTCATGTCAAAAAACCTCAGTGGAGTCCCTTTAAAGTATAATTGATATTCATTGATGTTCAGCAATACAAATGCAATCCTATCTAAAAGTTTAATTATCGATGAATCAAAAGCAAGTTCAAATCGGCAAAATCTAATATGTTGCAGGTACGGCTTATTCATAGACAGTCTTGTGTACAAATGATTAATTTCAACCTATAGTGGCATAACACTCTTCAATTTTACAAAGTTAAAAGTTGGTGTTTCATCAATATGTTTTTTCTCTTTAATTAGATAGTTTACTTTAACTGGAACAATTATAAATAGCTTTAATGATATACAAACTTTCCAATGCAAACACAAGTTATTAATTTTATTGTCATAACGGAATAAGGATTGATATGTTTTTGTTTTTTGTTTTGATTTTTTCATAAGAAGAGCAATACTTCTCTTATATCTTAATATGAAGTAAAACTACCAAAAATATGGTATAAATACTACATAAAAATCAAGATTTAAAAATCGGAGATGTTCTCACGGCGGTGAACCCCATATTGATCTCAACATTGAATTTCCGCTGATCCAGATGTGCACTGTAACACCATTTGTGTCAGAGGCAATAGGTCAATCACAGGGAAAGTTCAAGATTTTTAAGCAGTCTTCGCCGAGACATTCTTTCCGTCGTGGGTTCTGGTATATCCATAGCATGCAATGCGTATGGCGACAATATCACTAAACGGACTGGTGTTGTACAGCGCATCTGGGCAGTGGAAATTCACATATATTTTACTGCGGTTCAATTTTGAGAACCATAAGGGGTTCGTCCCCCGTGGTTCTGATACGCCTAGTTTTTATATATGATACAATTTATACAGTGCATATGCTATTGATATTACATGAAAACATTTTGTCAAACTTATTTGGTAATAGTTTCTCCGTTTTTAGAATTAGCTACTTCACCTACAATCACAGACCTGACAACAGAAAAATTAGAAGGCGACCAAATAAGATATCAGTGTACTTCCTCTCAAACACGACCTATTGCTATAGTAACATGGAAGTTAGACACTCTTACACTGACTGATGTACAGCATACAGAACATAGTCATGGGAATGATCTTAGATCTGTAACAAGCATTGTAACTGTTACTGTCAACCGAACGGACAACAACAAAACAATATACTGTGAAACTGCAATACCTGGACAAAGTAATTTGGCAAAGGCACAGAATACGATGCATGTGTATTGTAAGTACATGTAAATACATTTACCCTATACAAGAAAATAATGTTGGTAAAAATGTTCATTATTAGCAAAACATGAGGGAGAACGGTTTTTCATTTACTTGTAAAACATGTGATTTGATAAATGTTATTTGTTCAATAATAAGATATTTGTTTCAGGGCCTCCATCATCGCCATTGATTTCAACCAGCAACTTTCCATTTCTAGAAGGTCAGACAGGAAAGAGTATTTATTGTTCATCATCTGATAATGGTAATCCTACAGCTACAGCAACATGGTTCACACAGTATGGAACACCTGATGTTGCTGATTCAAGAATATTAAAGTTGCCGAAACTTACATATCAAGTTAATCAAAGTCCTATAAAATGTCAGTTGAAGAACTTGTTTACACAACAGAAGGGTCTTACCTTACAATCTGAACAAGTTCCTCTACAGGTTGAATGTAAGTATGTTTTTTTTAACTTAGTAAACTGAATTTGTTACTAACCACAACATGATTTGATTACATGGTTCACAAGATATGGAACTGCAGATTGTGCTGATACAAGAAAACTAAGGTTACTAAACTAATCTTACATAATTATCAAGTTGATAGAAATCTAGTAAATTGTCAGCTAAAAATTATATTTACACAAAAGAAAGTTATAAATATATAGTCCGCATTCAATCCAAAAAAGTAAATCTATAGGTATCTCTAAAGAATTTGTTTTTAACAAATTGTTATATTAATTTTTTTCGTTACTATAGATTCCTTATAAGTAAATTGGAGCTCAAGAAATAAAAGACACTTTTAAATATCTCGTTCGTCTTTCACCAGGATTAGTTTAAAGAAAGATTGCAAATTACAGGCCTCATATTTCTCTTATCTGGCAATGTTATCATTTTCCATTTCGGATAAGAAATGAAACATATAAATTTTGAAGGAATAAAAGCTTTGATTACTTAAAAATGAAGCAATTACAGATTCTCCAAGACTGCAAATAATAGTTGGTGAGAAACCATCAACTATCATAACAAGAAATGAAGGTGAATCGTTGTCTGTAACATGCAATGCTTCCGGAAACCCAACACCAACAGTGAGCTGGCCAGGACAACAGTCTGTAGGTCCTACTTTGTCAGTTGTTGATATAGACAGAACGAACCATGGTAACTACACATGTGTAGCTACAGCAACATCATCTCGCTATCCTAGTCATAACTTTACAACTGTAGAGAAAGTTGAAGTGTATGTGAACTGTAAGTTATTTTAAAGAGATAAGTATAATTTAAACACAATAGTCCTTAATGAAGTCAGTAATATCATAAATAATTATGTTGATAGTATTTATGACAACAACCATGAACGAATTATATAAAATCGTTGATGGTAAGTGTGAGGTAAATAATCCTATATTTCCTATCTATATTTAGCAGATAACAGATTGTTCTAAAACAAAATATTATTATCATATAAATGTTCATATAAAATCACTAATACTTCTTATCACACTTTTTATATAAATGTTTTATAAAAAAATATCCAAATGATACATTTATATTGATTTAATCAGTACTTGAAATATTTACGAAAATTTACCCATTGTAGACAATCACGAACCAACACATTCATGACAGCGTCATTGGTTTCTTTCTAAAACCGTACAAGATATTTCTCATGCAATTGGTTAATTCGACGGGAAACTTCAGACCTTTAAGTGACTGTTTTATTTATCTTTTTATTACATGACATCTGTATGCTGCCTGTGTAAAAGTTGTGATGCAGTCAGGAACAAATATTTTTTTCAGATGCACCAGATGTCACTGTTGACATCAGTTCAAAGCCTACAGAAAACATGACATTGTCTATTAAATGCAAACCTAAAGGAAGGCCTGCGGATTATCATTTTAAATCGTTTACACAGAAATGGGGAAATGTTGTTATTCCTAACAAGCATAATATTTCAAACAATGGTGTCATGGAATTACAAAACGTACAACTTCAAGACAGTGGTACGTATACTTGCCATGCCAGCAACGGTATTCCGGACAGAAAACATCAACAGCTGTACCAAAGTGGAAACAGTACTGTCATAATTAGAGGTTAGTTGTAATAAATGTTATCATTGTTTCATGGTATACATTGTAGACATATTTCACATTGTCCCGATTTGACGATCAAATTTGAAAATAACGAATTAAAGACAGATTCAAATGTTACAAAACAAATTAATGCGACACATAAAGGTACACCCCAGAAAAAGATGATCTGTATGTTATTCAGAGATATCCGTAGGATGTTAACAAGCTATTCAATCAATGACAGTCTACAATTTATACAATTAATAGACAAAAGTAAATAATATGACTAAACATGCTTTTTATAGAAATTATACATAAAAATTAGAAAACAACACAAATTTTACTTATATTTTCAGTGTCACCAAAACTGCTGCTAAAGGATAATGAAAGAACATTCTTTGGAAAAGTTGGACTCACAACTTTGATCACAGTGCCTTTCTACAGTTATCCCCCTCCTCAAGTTGTACAGTTTCAGTTTGAGAATGGTTCTACTGTATCAAACTCAAGCAAACACACAGTCTTAATCATTAAAGGATATGTTAAGGCAGAGTTTTATTGGCAAGAAGTGGGGTTAGACGGTTACCTAGCCCAGCTTCAGATAAATAATGAAGATGAATCAGACTTTGTGAACTACACCCTTTTACTTTATAACGGCATTGGATCTAATAAATCATGGACGATTGAACATATCCATAGAAGTAAGTATAATTTATTATTATACATCACGTTAACTTTTTATTATACAGTATATAGCTTAATGTGACGCCACCTGGTGTTATTTCGATTGCTCATCCTGGCAATGAATATCACCATCAATATTCCCAAAGTGCGAGTAGCTCTAATCTATTTTGACATTAAAACACGTGATGTTCTAGTTATCTACCCTGATAAAAAATGAATGGTGTTTCGGTATAATAAAACAAGAAACGCATGTGTCTCGGGGAAATAGTGAATATCATTAACCCTTGAACTAAAATAACATTCTCGAGATTGACATGTGTTGTTTTCTTATGATCTTCTTTTTTAAAAGTGACATTTAAATTATTTTGTTTAATGAATTTGTGCTAAGGTACAAATTTAATTTAGAGTCATTCTTCTGTATAAATTCGATTTTTTAATTGTTTAGAAGTCTTTAATATTTAAGTATCAATATAAAAAAAAAACTTGCTGGTTTGATAATTTATTTGATCGTTTCTATTAATTGCAAAATATAATCAAGGTATAGGGGATGCAACCGCTATTTGAAACGTTTTAGCTTCAAATTAATTATGATACAAATAAATTTAATTAAAGGAAACTAAGTCCTCTTTATTCTTTAAAAATCAGTTAAAAACCTATTTCAAATAACTTAATTATTTGCAATTAATTTAATCTTCCTGCTTTTTGTTATAATTATATGTCATAGTATTCCTATGAATGATATAATGATGTACTGTGATAAGATGCTTACTCAAATCACTCTCAACAGTTGAATTTAGATAATTTTGATATAACGTTTATTGATAATTTACTTAGTATATCAATCGTAGGTATAGTTATATTGTTATGACGATGAGCTGTTTGCTGTTAAAGCTTCTGTTCTGTTTGTAAATATGTAATGCATATCGGAAAAGGACACCACAAATATTTCATATTCATTTCAGGTAAATCCGATGTTTCTGGAGCAAAGAGTGATTGCAACCAGTGTGACAACAATAATATACAAACAATTATAACAGGAATTGTCCTTGGTATAATAATAATATTGCTCGCAACTTATGCCGGTTATTTAACAATATTAATGAAACGAAAAGAAGAAAACAAAAGTAAGTTTCTTTACTTTTACTTTTATTCATTTACATACTCTAGTCATTAATTAAATTTAAATCAAAGCCTTACATTACGTTCATTTATAATTAGAACTGTAAATTTTCTGTCTAAAAGATGTCAAAGATTTCATAAAATGTTGCATTGACCCCACAACACACAAGTGTTAATATGTTGAAGGACAAACTACCATCGACACTTTCAGAAGGTACGTGAAAACATTATTTTCCCTTCTCGGCGCAAGTTAAATTAGCTGTCCCTTAAGGAAATGACATTTTAAATGAGCTTATGAATTCATATTTTGTTAAGCTATGATGTGTTGAGTTAAAAAATATAACACATCTTCTCTGTGTACTCATAAAATGTTTATTTTGAATTTAAACAGAGACTGTACAGTAATTATCTTATACTGGTTGATATCAAACTTGAGCTAAGTAATTCTTATCATTGCATTGCAGAGGAAACCATCTCTTGTGAGCCAATTCAGTAAGTAACAGTTTCCAGAATTTCAATTCCAAAATTATTTTTTGTTTTATTTAATTCTAACCATTTTTAGAAAGAAAACGATTAGTGAACATTCAAATAAAGATCATGTAAAGGAACTTTTTATTGTTCCGTTATTTTAAAAAAGAAAACAACATCCATTACGTATTGCTATGAAAGGCAGGGATAGCCTGCTTATTTCCAAAAACATTTTGTCATGATGTATTCCAAGTAGTAGTATATACACATATATAGTAGATCTAAATATACCTTTAGTTGTAAAGGTTTTTAATGGTCAGGATAGGTTGTATCAGGAGAAAACCGGTAGATCATGTGATACCATTAACGTTCAAACCCAGTCAGGAGCAAGCCGTTGTTTCTTTAGCAAGAAACTTTGCGCTAATTACTCAGTACTGGTTTGTTCCAGGAATAATCCAGAGTGTGACCTCTTACACGATTGAACGTAATTGAATAACGTCTAATTTAAAACATTTATTAATGTTACACACGGTCGTTCAGAATATTAATGATACAAGTACCCAAATCCGCACTCAAGATAGTTAGAGTTGTTCACCGTAGATCATATGTCTTTCAAAGTTATTTATACGTAACATTTATGACTATAATGTTTTTCGTTGATCATAGGAATTATATTTATTAAATGATTCTGGGTTCTATCCCTGCTGATGGATAATTTCTATATGCCATTGTACATACAGGTGGCGTCTGTAAAAAATATTTGACAAGCCGAAAAATGTCACATGACCCTTTAGATAAAAACATTACTTCATATATTGACGTCAATGAGTTACCCACATAGATCATGTGACATATGTATTGACGTCACATCGTATCCAGCGTTCAGGACATATTCAAACGGACTCCTTCTGGAACTTTTATCAGTACGAACTCATCATAAATACATAACATGTCAAAAATGACATATGTATCCATCATTCATATGTTAATTGATATTATATTGAATATATCATAACAATGATATTAACTGTCAACTGAAATTTATATCTATATTGTTTTAAGTTACAAAAACAGTGTTGTGATGTTCGTACAAAAAGAACTTAGTAATATGAAATGAATAAGTAAATAATCAATGTTTTAGAATGTTCGGGTACGTAAAATCATATTAAATTTGTTCTATGTTTATATCTTTCAAGACTGAACGCACCGATATATACAAACATAGCCAATTCAACATGTATCAGTGGCGAACGGCAGCGTACAGATCTGGTTGAACCGGGAGATGTGTATACATCATTACAGAGTAAGTCACGTGCTGATAAAGAAACATATGATATATTAAGTGTAGATACTCCGATAAATTCAATCTAGTGAGGTGTATATCTTCTGAATTGCACAAGTATTTCATAAATTGAATAATTATTTGTTGTAGAAATATGAGTGAACATATTTTAGTGCTTACTTTTCTTACGTGTGAATGAAAGTGGAGTGGCAGGTTTTACACGGCTAGTCAGCAGCAATATGTTCATGCGTTACTAAATAGATGGAAGTTATTTATTTTAATAACTGAATATACTTTGTTTTATGTTATTAAGGTGATTCTGCTTTGTCGGCCATATTTGTTTTCACCAAGTCTGTCCAAAGTGAAAGTAGGTCAAAATTCATATAACAACAAAGATTACAATGTAAAATGATGAAACACTTGAAAGTAAACTTCCAGTTCTATGTTTTAAAGACTATTTAAAACAGAAATACAAATGATAACAATAAGAATATTTACCTTGAATGTGCTACATTTCTGAAGACCAAAAGCATTCTGTTGCAAAGTTTTATGCACATTTCATGAATGGCAAAATCCTTTTTAAAGTCTGTTTTAGTGCCTACAAAAGCTATCTTTTGCAGCAAATACAAAAATCTTTCAAAACCTAACTCCAAATAAATCTGTATCTCATGTCCTTCTAAGCACATGGCCTCCATTATTTTTTGTAAAAAAGTAGTGCAAGAAAACAATCATCATTTATAGCCTTATGAACTACAATTAAAATAAAAACACAATCAAACTTTAAAATCTAACATTTTTTATGTGTAACAGTGAAGTGTCTCTGTTTGTCATGTACACAAGAAATAGGTAAATGATGTTTATTTTCATGGTACTACTTTTTTACACATGTCATGGTGGCCATGTTTTTTCAAGGTCAGATAAACTACTTTCCTAAGATTTATGTTTTTAAAGTTTTTGTGATATTTTTCTGCAAAAAATAGCTTTTTTGTAGGCACTAAAACAAGACTTTAAAAAGGATTTTGCCATTCATGAAATGTGCATAAAACTTGCGACAGAATGTTTATGGTCTTCAGAAATGTAGCACATTCAAGGTAAATTTTCTTATTGTTATCATTTTTATTTTTGTTTAAAATAGTCTTTAAAATGTAGAACTGGAAGTGTACTTGCAAATGGCTCATCATATAACAATGTGAGCTTTGTTGTTATATGAATTTTGGCCTACTTTCACTTTGGACAGACTTTGTGAAAACAAACATGGCTGACAAAGCGGAATCACCTTAAGGTGAGTACAGTCAATTTAAATCCTAATGCTCACTGACTGGATTTTTAGACTTAGTTTCATTCGTATATTTCAATTATAATTGTTAAAGTAGCTATTGATATATAATTAAAAACGGTAATTCAAACTAGAAACAACTACAAGCAAATATTGCGTCCCTGAATGTGATATTTCAAAATAATGTTAATAACGTTTCTCATTGACACTACGAGGGGTGTTCAAATATGAATACAACTAGGCCAAAATCTCGCATTTTACCACGTTTTTCACGCACTACATGTACATGTACCGCATAGATGGTCGTGTAAATCGTGTTTATTTGTAAATCAGTCCAGTCTAGCTTTGGTAATATCACAATGAACGTCATCTCCTCGTGTATAGTAATGCTAAAATAATTGGGAAAATGTCTCCTATCACTTTACAAATACGGTCTTATAAAAATGTGAAGGTCTTGTTTATCATAGTGTCACCCCTACCTAAGGTCAAGTCGTTTCCGACTTATGCAGCACATTTTCTTTGCATACCACGTACCTCCCAACTCCTACCACTTTTCCAGGCGCCAGGCGGATAGAAATCGGTAACCATTCATTTTAACTACCTCGCGGCTCACGAAGCGGTCATTTCGGAACGAGTCCCACGAGAAAAAATTATCAATCAATTACGCTCCCCGTGAGGCTCGAACCTTCGAGCTTCCGATCCGAAGGCGGACGCCTTAACCACTAGGTCAACGGTACCGAGAACAAAGAGCCGCTGTAGTCTTGGTATACAGGCGGAAGACATATTTTATGAGATATGTCGTGTTTATGGTAACAATGAACTTTCCTTTTCATCTTTCACACGGTGGTGTAAGTATTTAAAAGTGGTGTGGATTCCTGCAACTTCGCAAAAATGGTTGAAAAAGTAAAATTTACCATTTTCGTGTTTAAATGTTGAATTCTGTTTAAGCCAATCTTAGGGGGCGTGTACGGTAGTTTGCATTTCACAGTACCGAGCATGAACAGGCTCAATCAAATCCAGCCTGCAACATTTTTAATTTTGTCGTTTTGGACATTCTTATTTTCTCTAATTCATTATGATGATATTATAGATTATTTAGAGTTTCCCATTTCTGAAAAAGAGCCATTCTAAGTTCAGAAAAATGTCCTTAATTCATAAACCACACGAAAATTGTGTTTTCATTTTGCATACAGGTGACCTTTAAGGTATATAACTGCCCAATGTTGCCCATTTTACAGTTCTTTATAGTAAAGTATAGTATAGTATAGGTGGTCTACCTTAAACTGGGCTTTTTAACCTCAGTTAAATTCCTTTAACTAGTTACTTCGTCATGTCATTGTGTAATTAATCTAAAAAAAAAGCTTTCAATCATTTCTATCAAGATTTATGCTTTACCTTTCTTATAACTGTCATCGTTCTCTATATCAAAATGGCGATTTATCATACAAATTTTAACAAAGAATTTTTTTCGGACGACGACTGTCTGTCATCAGTTTGACTTCCTGTAAAATTAACAGGGAAGAACTGAATATAAGAAGAATGTTCATTGGTCATTTTCAAATTACAAACTGAAATCAGTGAATCTCATTGGTCATTCTAAAATAAAATGTAAAGGACAGTTCTAACCGTTCTAAAATAAAATGAAAAGGATAGTTCTTACCATTCTCTAACTTTTTAAGGAAAGCTCTATGTTAAAATGTTAGGGATGGTTTTGCCACTATAAACAAAATGTATAGGATAGTTCTAAAATAAAAAGAGGATATTTCTTTAACTTTTAGATTTATTTGTAAATGATTACAAAATTTATAAAGTCAAACGTAAAACAAGTAAAAGAGACTTTTTAAATAGAAGTTGTTCTTCTTTGAAAAATTAACAATATCAATATGATATAATTTAATTTCAATGTTTAGAAGAAAAACTTATTTTGTCATTATTATGCAAGCATTGTTCTGACATTTCTATTTGCATCGAAAACTTAAAAATAACCTTATTTTTTCATGTTAAACAGCTTTACTTCGGCCGGGTATCGTTTTAAAGGATACTTCTTGTTAGATAGTCAAATACACTGTCATGCTGTACGAATAACGTATCATTCTAAGAGGTTGTAAAGCCTTATTTTGACACATTCATAGTGTAAACACTGAAGTGGTAATTGACAATTTCTTAGAATGGTCTTTCGTGAAGAAGTCATTATTCCTGACAGTAAAACAGCACTTTCCGTTACCAGCCTCAAGTTATAAATCACAATGACCGTCCAGAAAATTCATTTGTTCAATGATTGTAAACGCGATGTTATTGTGTGAATGCAAATTTTCACGAGCTCTTACTTTTAGTTTTAGATTTACAACGTAGAATGCTGCGGCATACCTTTGAGCGAACATTTTCTTATGTTTTGAAGATTTTTCTCTCTATTGTTGTTATTTTTCCCTACAATGATATATTTGAGCTTCATTCTTCGTTCCTTAACTAGTGATGGTAAACAATATATATGCATGTAGGTATTTTGTGTGTGTAGAGCAGCATTTTTGTTAAGGGTTCCCCAACAATCGGATGGATACTCATATATATCTATTGTATAATTCATGTTATATACCTGCCTTTTATACAGGAATCAATTATATCTACAATGTATGATAACCCTCATGTTGTAAACTTTGAGATACCTGAGTGAAATAAAGTTATGTGTCTGTCTGTCTGCCCGTCTGTTAAATGACTGCCGAATATCCAGGACAAATTGGCAATGTGTTCTTAAAGAGAGCCCAAAGTACCTTAAATATGGGTCGAATGATGTCCTGTACGATCTTCTATAAGTTTTTTTTATAATAATATTGAGTTTTCAGGCAATTTGCGTATTTTTCACATAGGTAGGTTTCTTAACATTTAAAGTACATCCAATACAGAGGTGATACATTGAAACGCCGAATACTGTTACTTCGTGTTAAATAACGTGAGTATGACGTTGGATTGTGGACCGCATTGTATTGACTCTTATTACGATCAATTTCATTATAGATTATCGGTGGCAGAGCTGCTTAACTTGTACATGAACTGCAGTACGTAATGCTTTGATTTTGCAAGTACTGGTACTGATACTGAAATAAGCTTTACTACTGCTAATGCATTACCAAAATGTCATCAGTTTTTCTCATAAAGTGAAGATATGATTTTCATATATTATTTTATATTTGTGAAAAAGTACGTTTTCGGATCTAACTCATAACTATAGAAAACTAAGTTATAAGAGCTTTACATTACATAAAATTTTAGTTTAGGGGAATTATGTATTTATTTGTGGTCAAGTTTGTACGTGTAACTAGTATAAGCAATCACAAACTGTTATCAAAAGGGATTGATTCTTAATGAAGCAACATTTATTTTTGTAGTCTTAATATAAATCATGCATATTTGTTGAACTGAATTTGAGTTATAATCAAGTACAATGAAACACAAACCACGCAAAGCGCTATTCTAAATAATCCTATTTCAAGTGATATTGTTTGCATCATAAAAAAATGTTCTTTACTTTGGTATAAATAGATCAGACCCGTAAAAGGCAAAAAAAAAAGACTGTTGTGTTTTAAATGAAAGATGATTGCATTTTTATTACAGTTAACTGGTTACTAAACAATAAGATATGACATAAATATGATATGTTGTAAATATTGCTTGTTAAAAAGTAGGTTAGATCATTATAAAATCTTAAAAATGTAATGTTGACTTTGAAGTAACTTATAAATATATATATAAATTTATATTTTGCTGAATAATGCTTTCATGAGAAGAGTACACATGTGAAATGGAAATGCCTGTTTAAAATGTGTCTTTAAAATATGTAAATATACATAACATGTTATTTTTGTGTGTTTTTATTCAAACTATGATGAATATATAAAAGTACTGGTACTGATACTTATTTCCTAACAAAAGTACTGGTACTGCAGTACAGAATTGAATTCAAGTACTGGTACTGAAAATGGTACTGCATAACTTGGCAAATACTTGTACTGGTATTAAAGTACTACACCTTTAGTACTGATGCATCTCTGATCAGGTAATTGTATTCAAACTCTGTTGTACATGACTTATTCGGACAGCTGTCGTATAATGAATAAGTGAGACTACAAATACAGTCAAAAATGAAGATACAAACATATTTTCGTTCAATTGCTTCAAACGATAAAATCCAAAAGCTTTTTGCATTGTCATTCGATGTCATTGCCTGATGAACCATTTGACCAAAAAGATCTCATATTCGAATGACTTCCATGTAATAATTTAAGTTTTAAAAAGTCGACATCAGGTATCCTTATATTGTCAATAGTATGTGCTTGTATGTAATGAAAAATGTCGTAAGATTGTTTGTGAAAATGTCTGTTGTTGGAGAAACTAAGCTATCTTCAGTCATTAAGTCAAAAGTTAAAGCAATGTGTATGTATACAAACTAAAATATTTTATGTTGCTGTTTTTGTTGCAAATTACTGGAACAAATTGAGGAAAGTAATTCGATCAAACTAAAATATGTTTATCGAAATGAAATATACAAATAAAACTATCGTTAAAGCTTAAACCATGATAATGATTATAAACATAATTTAGCAGAATAAATCGAATACATGATTGATGTCGGGATGGAGATAAATTATCCGGTTCGCTGCAAATGTGAATCTTGCCTCATAAACGATATACGTTCTTGTTCATCGGATAAACCTTCTCTATTCAAACATCAACCATGTTTTATTTCAAATCTCAAACGGTTCACGATTTGCTTGAATACCAGCATACCACTTTACTATTTTACATACTTCTAATAAGCCGGTGCAAGGGGGCGTGGACGGTAACTTGCAATTTCCAGTACCGTCCATTAACAGACTCAATCAAACCGAGCCTGCAACATTTTACAATTTTGCAGTGTTGGGCTTTCTTTAGGGATTCTGTTTTTCTCTATTTTATATACCAACAATGACAATCCATTCTGGTACGTTACAGCAATTTTTAACTTTTTTAAACATGACCGTAGGTATAACTAACTCAGCGCTAAAAGCAGAACATACTAACCATCTACTGGGCAGAGCCCTCGTTTAAACATTAAAATTACGAAAATGACATTAGAAAACAACAAAGTTATATTAGCACTACAAAAATTTAATCTAGAACTTTATTTACAGTTATAGAAAACGAAAATCAATCCTAAGCAATATACACAAATTTAAGTACATGTAAATTTCGTGTTTTGATTATCTTCTCCTTTAATTTTGGAATTTAGTTCTTAAGAATCATTTTGTCTAATATTTCCACTCAATGTATTGTTGCTAAAATGTTCATATATCTTAAACTAATATGTACTGTTTTCTTTATGTATCAATCTTGTACATCGGTGTACCTTCTGTGACAATGTTATCTATATAGAATATGGCACATATATTTCAACACAAACATAAGAAATAATTAAAAATATTCAACAACTTTTACCATTTATAACTTGAAAGATTAAGTATTTTATATGATGTCTTTCTTCGGAATCAAACAAATATCCGATTTGTTCACCAAAATATGAAAAACAAGATCAACAAGGAAAGGCGGCGTTCAATGAACGCAACCCCCATATGACCCAGCAACAAGAACCAATGGCAAGGAGCCCAGGCGGACCCCAAACATAAAAAGGACAGGGCAACGACACGTTAATCAATAAATGATAAATAATTTGTAACTGATTAGGAATTCAAAGAAAATAATAATAGGCCCACAAAGGGGAAGGGGACAGGAGACCGGGGGGAAGGGGGGGGGTTAATCAAAGAAAATAAAAACTAGAGCAATGGGGAAGATACTTACCGTAGACGAGAAAACAACAAGGGACACAAGCAAAAGTGTCACCAAAACAGTATGAAACAACATAGACATACATCTGAGGAACACAGTGGGGCGCCGCCTTGGAACGGTCAGCAGCATAATAATGACTGCTGGGGAGTTTAACCGGTTAATGGTGCACCAAACCTCGCTCTTAGCCCACCATGTTCCTATAAACGAGACAGTGTAAATAAAATGAATCCCCGCCAAGTGAAATTCTAACAGTTGTCATGGTTACAAAAGGTTAAATAAGTAAAACACTAAAATGATCATGTAGAAACATATAAAAGTAAACCCAATGACCATAACAAAAAGTACTCAATGTCTTAAAGGAAAACAAGAAAAACACCTACAAGGGCCCGACGAAGCAAGGCAGAAGACGAACATTAAGACAATTCAGTCCCAAAGGGCTTTACGAACTATCCATCATAGAGTCTCCCACTTGGTCCGTCAGATGCAATCAAAAGAGGAAAGCGTAGTGTCCAATTGTAAAAGGGTTGAACACTAAACATGCAGTATGTCTTAAAATAGTAGGGTCATAACCTCTTTTAATAAAACGTTTAATAATTTTAGTAAAAACAGCAGAAAAATTACCAAAGACTTACAATTTAATTTAAAAAGGACATAATTATATTTTATAAAATCACAATCGCAACGAATAGCTTCCTTATTCACGTAAGGGTTGGAGGTGTTAAAGAAATTTTCTAATCTCGCACTCACATCTCAGATTTATGATCGGTCAGAAACCAGTATGTGCATTAACCAAAGAAAATCTTGGGATACGAGGAAATAGATCTCAGAAAAATGTTTAATGACATCAAGTCAGAGACAAAAAGTTAGAAATACAATATATATAAACAATTTTTGTACTGAAAAAGAAAAATAAACATATTATTCAGTATAAAACAACAAGAACAACACCAACAACATATCAATAATGATTTAAATATTAAGAAAGAGTATAGTCACATTCATTCTGGCACTCTAAAAAATGCAATATGCAATATGTCAATATAGACTGCCTTCATGGTCGAGGGCTGAGAGATGATGACTTCTAATCCAGTTACCTCTCTGGCGTGGGCTCGATCTCCGGGAGATGCATTGGTAGTTTAGAACGGAGGAAGGTAGTCTAGTACTAGAGTAACTCTCTAGGAACGATGGTTAGGAAACTACCCGCCTATATGACTGAAATACTGTTGACAAAGGGCGTAAAATGAAACAAACAAATAAACAAACAAAATGTCAATATAGGTCAAAACTTAGCTATAAATTATTATACTAGTAAACGAGCACAATATTCCAAATTCTTCTTCATGAAAGGATAGAAAAAACATACTTTCTTTACTCCCGATTGCAATTTTATCATTTCTTATTTTCGAGAATTTCAAAAATATGTAACAAATGTTTAAGTAATCCATTAACGGTTTATTGATTTTAAAAATAATATGCTTTTTATTCTTAGCAAACTTATACAATTCCAAATACATACTCATTGACTGTATATCCTACATAAATAAAAAGCTATTGAAAAGTGTATTAAATATAATTGTAGTTAATGAAAAAAGCTGAGAAAATGACAAAAGTTATATTCAATAATTTAAGTAATAAGATGTCAAATCAAAAGCTCAAATGACACTTTTAATGTAAACATATTTTTCTCTCATTTTGATCACGTCACATAAAGTCGCTAGACATGTGCCATTTATCTTGGAATAATCTCGTGCAGTAGTTTTAATTAACCAAACTTAAGAGAAGATACAGAAATTGTCTTTAAGCAAACACAAGAATTAGTGGTAAAGTAACATAAAGATTTATCCGACGGAATTTAAAACTATCGAAAGGAACGGAGTTATAAGGGAAAAAGAAAATGGTAGCTTTTGGTCCCTTCTTTAACTACCGGGCGGTTACAAAAAGCAATGTAGACCAGTTTGACAGAATCAGATGTTTATATTAAACGAAAATGTGAAAAAACAAAAATAAATGTATCGTTTTTTACGAACGGGTTTCATTAATGATAAAAGCGTCATGCGTTATGTAATTACTTCATTCAATATTTTACAAATAAAAAGTAAGAAATAAAACTGCTTGACTTAATTCATGGCGACCTTTCCTTTGTGTGCACTGTAAAATAAATTTGCGGTTGTAAATATATCATAATTTGACGAAGAAATGAAATATTTCGTTTTAAGTATTCATATATTAAAGTTACTGAAAACAAAATCCTGTCAAGGAGAGGTAAAATCATTAAGTTTTAAGAAATCGTTATTTGTATTTGCCTGTTTTTTTACAAATTCTATTCGAAATAACCTAAAACACAGCAACATGAATAACAGGTCCTACATGCATTTTAGGCCTGCTATCATCAATACAGTGCTTTCAAAAGATAACAAAATTCAATACTGCTGTTGGGTTATTGAGGAATGATGTAAATAAAGTCGAAAGTAAATTTCGTTTAAATCGGTGTTTTAATTTGTTGAAGACTTTTATGTTTGTGTACTTCCCAACACAGCATATTCTTTTTTATCTTTGGACATCAAGTCTTCTGAGTTTCACACCATTTGTTCCTATGTTGAATGTTACACGTTTCAGCCCTTGTAACAGAGAAGGCATCTGTACTGATGTAATTTCAGTAATTTTCTGGTCGTTGGCCAAAACCTTAAAAAAGTAAAAATAACACCGAAATTTTGTTTGTATTAAAGAGATTTGAAACGGGGGAATCCCTAAATTACTTGATAATTGTAGCCTCGGTGTGTTGAATCTGTTAATAAGAAAAAAAGACGAAAAGTCCGGAATTCCCCAGGCCCATTTTACTGGCTAAAAGTTTTTTTTTGGTTACAAATCTAAAAATGGTGTAATTAATGATCCTAGATGGGTACAATTTAGAGATTCTAAATTAACGATACAGATATATCATTATTTATGAAGTACCATTTAAATAAACATAGGAGAGTAGTTTTTAATACTTTCTTACCTTTATTCCCCAATCGTGGATGACGAAGGTCAGTTTGCATTTAGACAGTCGACAAAAAGTTTCCCATTTGTATGCAACAGGTTCTTCTTTCACAGATGCCGAAGTAAAACGAAATTCATTCCTCTCCTCATCTATCCTGGACAACCATATAAGAGAAATAAAAAAACGAAAGAACCGGATATTAAATACACTATCGATATCCAGAAAGCAATTTTCTAATGCATTATGACAAATGAATTCAGTTTATAAGTAAAAATTACAAGTATGTCTTAAATTCATAACACTGTTTGCATGCATAGCAAATTATTGCTATATATGTAAATCTAAATATTGAAAAAGAGCTGTCACTAAATAGTTACTTATGCCCCGATACTATATGCCAAAATACCGGTATAAATGCCCCATCGCCTTTGATAACATCAATCCTTAAATTTCATTTACTCCATTAGAAGTGTAAGAGAAATAGTAGTCTAGTCAATGAATTTTATTAACACAAGATGCTACTATTAATAACTCTTTTTGTGCAGCGGAGCAGAACGTGTTGGCGATATGCACAGCTAGGGATGATACTAATCACTTATGATCTCGACCAGCAGTTTAACCTATGAAAGCCTCACGAAATTTCTCTATTTATATCTCTGGCGGCCATTTTGTTTAGCCAAGTTGAAATCCTCCCTAGCGTTTTGGACAATATTTTTTCTATTTATAGCCCTTACGGTCATTTTGTGCAGCGGAGCAAAACGTGCCGGCGATATGCATAAATAGGGATGGTACTGATCATTCCTGCGAAGATTCACCGGATTTCTCCCTGAGGTTTTAGAGATAAAGCGCGGATATATTACAGGAAGGACGGAAGCAGTGATATAACTATATGCCACCCTTCGGGGGCATGAACAACAACATGAAATTGACAAAGAAATATAGAAACTGTTGATATAATATTATGATGTCATAATATATTACACATTTCAAATATAGAGAAAGAAAAGAGAAAACATACCAAATAATAATCGTCTTTAAAAGGTCGCTTGTTGAACATCTGTATTGACAGTCATCAAAGCTAATGAAGCTTAAATAAAATAATTATTTCTGACAGAATTGCTTGCTTAAATAAATGACATATAGTATGCCTTGCCAAATGGAAGATCTATA
Organism: Ruditapes philippinarum; assembly: GCF_026571515.1. Classification (NCBI taxonomy): domain Eukaryota; kingdom Metazoa; phylum Mollusca; class Bivalvia; order Venerida; family Veneridae; genus Ruditapes; species Ruditapes philippinarum. Next base: position 22,726 of record NW_026866206.1, on the reverse strand, counting down.
CATATTTTACTTTGTTTAAATCTTTTCATCGGTGGAGCATAACTTGTCATTTCCAACAAACCTTATGTAAAGGCCGCCTTTCCTTGAAGACAAGTTTTATAAGATTATGACAAGTGGATGACTCAAAGGTGAAGATAACTGACGCCTCACCATAGCTTGTCCTATCTCTTTCGCTACAGTCCGAATACTTTTGTGCCTGGCATATGACAAGTTTTGGTGTCCTAAGATCACGACATTGATGTCTTAAACCAATACAAAAGTATCTTAAAAAAGATAATACGTCGAACTAAAACGATTTTTGCACTTGAGGCGATTTGGTTTGGGGACGAAACGTTCTGTTTGCATTGTAAGAGATGGTTTTATTAATTTTTGACAACATTTACGAATCATAAAGCAGCACAAATAATCTGTACGAGGATGGGTAGTGAAATCATCATGCGTAGGACAAGGCATGGTTAAAGAAAATTTAAGTATCTTAAAAACATGATAATAAAAATCCCTTTGAATGTAGATAATTCGTTACCTGGACTCCATAAGATTAATTCGAAAGTAGACGCGTATGCCATGTCAGAAAAATCCTTTATATTACTAAAAACAATTTGATAATGGCCAATAAGATTCCGAAATATCAGATTGTATTTCTAAAATGACCAATTAAATTTGTTGATATACAAAAGGCTTCCCTGTACATTTTACAGGAAGTCTGACCAAAAACAAACAGCCTCTGTTCGAAAAAATTCATTTCACAATAAAATGCGTTTTAAAAAGATTAAAATAATTTCAGAGGTACATGTCACTAAAACAATTTTATAATTGCCAATCCGATTCGGAGATTTCTGATTTTTTATTCTAAACTGACCAATAGAATGTGTTCAAGCTCTTCCCTGTATATTTTACAGGCAGTCCAACCAAAACCATACTGCCTCCTGTGTTTAAACACTTTTGAACTTGATTTGATCATAATAGATATATCTTTGTAAGAATTTGACAGTTCATTGATATATGTATTTGGATCCGAGTGGGGTCATATAATACTTAAAATTATATGAAAGACTAAAACGTTTATAAAGCCATTATTGCATTCCAATGGTAACAGCACATCAAAGTCACAATAACCATGCTCCAGCCACGATTTTATAAAACAATTCAACATAAGTGACTTATTGGCAGTCATTAGAGAGTGTATGCATGTTTTATTTTTGTTTAGGTACATTTGTTTACACAAAAGTTAATATATCATACTGAATTGATATGTACATGTATGTATTTTGAATTTCTTCCAAAGAGAAGAGATATTTCATAAACAAATACATCTGATTTGGTATTTTCTGTTTTAAAGGTTTCTAACGAGTAAAGATAAAAATATCTTCTTTAAAATGATGAGTATCCTTACAAATTACTTGGAGGTGTCCTGTCAAGAGTGACTTCTACCTTTGACATCATCGATAAATGTAATGGTAACATAGCTGCAAAATCTTCTGCTGGTCCAGAAGATGGTATCTTAAAAACGTAAAAAGCATTTACCTATACAAAACATCGTAAATTTGTTTGTCTCCCGTATAATTGAAATGTTTGTTTTTTTTAAAATACAACATAACACTGTCATTACTCGATAATAATCTAAGACACTGCAATGAAAAAATAAAGCAAATCAAAATAATGAAGCGACATATTATCTTCTTTTTATATAATTAATCACATGACTAATGGGTTGGGCTTTGTCCCGTAAACGTTGAAACATTGCCTTTTTGATCTTTTTTCTACTGTGTTTTCTTTTCTTTAATAAATTCATTTCAAACATTGACATACATTTACTTTACTACACATATGTCACAAATTGTAATAAAATGCAATTCAATGGAAAAAGATGGACAACACAATCAATGAATACTCCACCACCCCCCCCAAAAAAAGAAATCTTAAGGCATGTTTTCCCGTCTATAAAATGATAAAACTAAATAATACGACGTGCCTGTTCATTTGTTTTTTAAGAATAAAATTATTCATACCGCTGGTTGAAAGGCCTTTATAAAGTTGGTTCTATCGACGTGACCATATCCTGATTGATTTTGATTTTGAGCCAAAGAGTGTGTCAGTTCCACGCAGTGAACTGTACTATCAGATATACGTCCACCAATCACAGTGGTCTGTAAAGTCAATTACTTTCTTTCAGCATTTTTCAGAAGTTTTTTTTTCAAACTTGTAACAAATCTGATTTTCACTACATGTGTTACCTCATGTAACAACTCTAATTTTAACTATAATACCATGTAACAAATCTGATTTTTATCATCATCCCATGTGACAAATCTAATTGTCCCGTGACTTTTCCAAGAAAAAAGATCCGTCTGTCCGTCAGTCAGTCCGTCTGTACGTCAGTCCCTCTGTCTGTCCGTCTGTCTGAGCTTACATTTGGATTCGTATATGGCTAGAGGAACAACTAATAGGTAACTGTACTTTCTCTTTGATGTCATTAATTTCGTGAGGCTTTCATGTGGATTGTTTCCTTTTTGTGGCTAAAAAGAACAATATAGAGAACAATAGAGTATCCAAATCATAACTTTCTAGTTTGATCGTCCGGTTTATGTTAAGTATGTCACTTTATCAAAGGAATTTGAAATAACTTGGCACAATTTTTTGTTATAATATGACGAGATGTCATGCGCAATAACCGGAACCATACCTCATTGGTCAGTGTTAAACTTGGTGATTTAATTAAAGGTCAACATTGTCTATTTGAAGGAGTCAATTAACGAATTTTGAAAGTTCTTTGCACGAATGTTGAAAATAATAAGACGATGAGTTCTGCGCAAAACAAGTCGTCTACCTTCAAAGTAAAGCAAGGTCACAGTTGGGAGGTTAAAGATAAACATACTATGTCACAAGGAATAGGTTGTGTCCGGTCCATAACTTCTCACAAATGTCAACAATTATAGGACGACAATCATGCGCAACACCTAGACCCTTTTCAAAGGTCAAGGACACACTTGGAGATAAAAGACTGAATAGTCTGTTACATGGTATGATGCCAAGTCAAGCCCATGCAAATAAAATATCATTGTTGAATTGCCCACATACCAAGTTGGACTTGGCACGAAATATGCCCCGAAACAGACCATATCCTGTATTCATTTTGTATTTGTCACATTTTATGGCTTTGAAATAGTGCATACAAGTATTCAAATGTATTTTTGTTGACACATACACAGGAATAATCTCATTATATTTCTGTAATGAATTTATTGTTATTGGCAAGAGCAGATCTAGAATTGATCAAAGTTTTGCCCTGAATATCCAAATCCATACCTCAATCTTTATAATAGCACACTTTTCTATTTCATTTAAAATTTGGTAAAGTTGGTAACTTGGTTACAAATCCTTGTTTTTACTATTATCTGATGTAACAAATTGGTATTTTCTATCATGTCATGTAACAAATCTGATTTTTGTATCATCTCTTGTAACAAATCTGATTTTTGTATCATTTAATGTAACAAATCTGATGTTTGCTATCATGTTATGTTACAAGTCTGATTTTTGTTACCATGTCATGTAAGGAATCTTATTTTTTTATCTTGTCATGTAATAAATTTGATTTTTTTGCATTCATCTCGTGTAACAATCATGTAACAAGTCTTATTTTATCATTATATGTAACCAATCTGATCATCTCATTTGATTTTTCACAGACGTAAAGTCCCTCTTATATGTAGCTCTTTAAAAGCAAAACAAGTGACATACAAACAGTAGCAATATGTAAACAAAGTAGTATTTTGACACCCATACAAAATACTATTTCACTATAATTATACTAATTGCCGACAAGACAAAATAAAAGGAGCTAATATGGTTATTGCAAATAAGTATTTTTTAAAAACTGTTACAATATATAAAAATTCAAGGTTTTTAAGAATAAAATATGATAGCATTTCTGGCACATAATGGGGCTGAAAAACAATAAGTTTTTGAACAATAAGTGTATTACACAATATAAGCCCTGCAAATTTTATTGTATGAATATTTTAAAGTAAAAAAACTAACTACTCCTAAATGCATGAATGAAAAGAATATAATTATGTTCCATTCCTTAATTTAACACATCAGGAGGGACTTTGAGGAGATATATTAATCAGGGCAACATATATATTGATAATTTTCAACAAAAATCATCATGTTTTTAATTGACATGCTCTTACAATATTGAGAACAATACGCATAAACTTTTTTCAATTCTAATATCTGTTATCACTCGTCATGGAGCGTCCGTGGCCGAATGGTTAAGGTCGTTGACTTCAAACTACTTGCCCCTCACCACTGTGGGTTCGAATCCCGACAGGGACTTTGAATTCCTTCATGTGAGGAAGCAATCAAGATAGCTGACGGAAAGTTGGTGGTTCTGCTCAGGTACCCGTTTGTGCTTGAAATAATACACGAAAGGGCTTCCTCCACCAGTAAAGCTGGAACGTAACCCCCCCCCCCTCCCCCCCCCCCAAAAAAAATATGTCATTTAACTTTGTCTTGTCAAATATGTCAAGCATTTAAATGAATTGGTCGGGGGAAAATATATAATACCCCGTTCTTATTTGTACATCGAACCATGGACTTTAGCTCAGGTTTCGTTATTTTAATTAATCAATTAATTAAAAGATATATTATCGGAATTTCAGACACGAATACACAGGTAGTGTGACACTGATATAATATAATAATAATAATGATGATGATGATGATGATGATGATGATGATGATGATAAACGTTGAAAGTGAAACGAATAAATTTTTCCGCCAGCGGTACGGTACGCACGTTAAATGTGTTCCATTTTCCATCACCTAGTACCTCAAATTTTACCAATAGTCACGTGACATCTGCGACAAATACCAAATGGACAGCGAATCACGTTAAGATTTGAAGAAATTTCTGCTAAAAAATGATAATAATCAGCAGATGTTTAATTGGTCAGATGTCACTGGGTCATAAAGGTTATTAGAGTATGTTACCGCATCTTGTGACTCCATTTGGTGCAATATTAGCGTGTTATGCAATAATTTAGCGTGAATCGTAGGTGTCTGAGAGAGAACAGTAGATTTATGACTCTTCGTTTGATGCGGGCCAGACTAACTTTGAATCGTCATAACTTTTTAAATAATCAAGTAATTTACATGCGGTTTAAAGCAAATGAAAGAGAATTCATTTACTGGGGGAACCATGTGCAATCAGTGACTTGAAAATATTAAATTACGTAATACGTATGGTGAAAACATACGGCAATTATCATGGAACCTTAAAAACATCATCGAGTCTGAACAAGTGTTTTAAAAGTAAGCTTCACATTTGCCAGAATAAAATTGTTAGATTTGTACACGGACCTAGAGATAGTGGCAATAATGTTATTTTTGCTAATATGTCTTTATTAAATGTAGAAAACAGAAATAAGCAATTACGTGTTTATCAATCCTGTTTTTAAAATTTATTATAATCAGTGCCCTTCATATGTGAAAGAAAATGATGTATCTGTTCGAGTCATTCATTCTTATTCAAATCGGGCGAAACAGTACAATTTTAGGATATGTTATTGGAAAGATTTTTATTCAAAAGGCAATTAATGATTGGAATTATTTGCCTACGGGCATAAAAATAATAAGATAGGAAATTTCAAAAGCTCAGTAAAGGCACATTTACTAGAACAGTTAGGAAATCATTATTAAATTCACTGGTATGACTAGATGTTAATCTTAGTTTTTATTTTTATTGTTTTCCTGTTCGTGAAGTAAAAGAAGATATTGAAGTTTAATATTTTACCTATATGACATCTTTCAGTTTCCAAAGTTTTTTCAAGTTTTTTTATTTGTATATTCTAGTAAGTTTATATCCAAGGACCCCATTGGAAATAAGCCCTAGGGCTTTCATGGGAAATCCGAGGTTATTTCACACTACTTTATACATGCTTTCTCTTACATTGGTAATGTCTGGAATGTATTCTTTTTTAGATTTTGTTCTCAATTATTATTTTTATTATTTATTTTTAAATGAGCCTCCCATGATATTTATGTTTGACAAACTACCGAAATATTTTATTGCAATAGTGTTATAAAATTTATATAAAAGTGTTTGTAATGCATAGGTGTGTTTTAACCTGAATAAATATCTATCTCTATTTATCTAAATGTGGCACTATCGTGCCATATCATTAAAAACGGTGTATGGTCCCCAAGTAATAGAAAGTATGTGCCCTAAACGGGAAAACAATTGGCGGAACTAAATAAAATGGAATTTTGAAAGGGGATCATAGGTTATGAAGCATGCATATCACAGGCAAGACGTCAAAAGACAAATTTAAAAGGAAGGCAAAATATACTAAGGGTGATTCAGCGTTTTTCAAGTAGAAATATTGGAACCACCCAAATCGAAAAAGCTGAATAGTTCAAACTAAATAATACCACAAACACAACATTACTGTCGTCTTAAAAATCTTTAAGGATCAGGAATATAACATCTATGTTAATATGTTTATAATCAAACCTATGTCATACCCAAAGCAACAAATTTGTAATATCAAATTAAGAAATAGTTATACATTGTTGATCACAATACTGATTTTACTGGACTCTTACACAATTTCAAACTATTGAGCTGTGTAGCAGTGGCAAAAGGCTTCCACTGTTCTTTACTTCAATGTTGTTATATTTTTTTTGTCCTTCGGGATCATTGATGCCAGCACTATTAAGTGTTGAGAATTGAGTACTGCTGAAGCCGGTGCTAGGGGCGAGAAGTATGTTGCACTTAATTCATTATCCCTCACGTACAGAGGTTCAATCAAATTGATTTCATGTAATTTTAATGTGATTAATGCTTCCGATGGTTCACGTTATATGTAGGATTTTATATTGGACAAGGCGTAAGCTATATTTAACAACTGTGTACTTGTCCAATAGAATTCTGTATTGCTTTCTGCATAATATAATCACCTACTTCACCTTATATAATACATATTGAGAAAACCTATCATTCAAAACAATCTAAAACATGTAATAAGTGCGCTAGTATTCATAGAGAAAATAACTTTTTGTGCACATTCAAATAGATATAAACGATATGGAAAGTAGACAAAAAAACTATTTAAGAAATTAAGATATGTTCCGTAACTTAACCCTAAATTGCAAGAAATATACATCAATACTTTCAGCGATCTTATTGAAATATTTAACATGTTTAAAATATGTTCATAATAAACTTACGTTTTGTAAAACTTTCATCGCACATTTTCGTATACTGTCTTTGTCATGGAGTTTACCACGTAATCGAAAAGTTGAAGTCACAATGTTGAAACCAGCTGATAGTGCTATGTATCTTAGGAAAGAAATGCAGAGTAATATTCGAACACAAATCACATCCATGGTCTTTGAATGCTTCTGTGAGATATGAGTCGCAGCACTTTTGTCATATGTTATTTTGTCTAAATGAACTGGCGAAACATGTATATCGACGAATGGCATTGCTTTTGAAAATCTAATATGTCTGAGGAAACGTATTTCAAACGTGCTAAATAAATATTTAATTTGAGCTTTGTGTACCAGTAGTTTAACTGCTTTAAACATCAAAACGGCATTGTTTCAAAAAAATGTCATTTGCTGGTGTTCTGTTCGAAATATATACGTCATTCTTAACTGCTTTCTTTGAAATATAAGCTCATTGTCAATAATTTAACCTTCATATTTTCTATCGCAATGAATATTGCATGAGCTTCTTTAAACTCTAAACATGGATTTTTTAGAAAAGTACATTCCAGTTACATTCCAATCGTTTTCAAGTTATTCATCGTGTATTTTAACGTTTTAGAGGTTGGTTTGTTTGGATTTTTACGGCAAGTCAACACATAACTTGCCATATCGTGCCGAATGCTGGAGTTACAGATTTGTAATGAAAGTCGCGTCACATGTTTTAACACGACTATCATTATCTAAACCTCTGAAGTCTTTAATTCCCAACTCCCTGATTTTAAATATAAATATCTTTGTCAAACTACATATGTTTTAAACATATATACAAACAGATCGTGTTAAATGTGACCTGCTTGATCATTTATTTATAGTTTGACATTTGTTCTAGCTTTGATAGCTTATGTACTCGGTGTTTGTGTCTATAAACTATAATTATTAGGTATATAAGAACATTACAAAATAAGTTTGTAAATAAATGTAGTTCACTATATATATCTACAAACATCATTTATGCCATAAATGAAAAAAGTGAAACTGAACCAACCATGGTACAATTGTCATTACGCCTGTCAATCAAACTGTCAGGGGTCACAGAGATAAGCCAATCATCGATCGTTATCAGTAACACGCTAAGATGCCTGCGAAGTCCACCATTTTCCTTAGACAAGCTACTTGTCTAATACAATGGTGCAAATGTAATTTAGATCGAAATTATTTTAATTTTTTGTCAATTTATAGCTTCTTTATCTATAAAATTATTAAGTTACCAAATATACTGACATATTGACAGATCGAGTAAGTTAGTTTATTATACAAGAGGTCAATTAACTTCTACATATGGAAATAATAAGTACGAAACATTTATCCTGGCTATAATCAGAGACATAGATAACAGAGATAGGCAACTTCCTAACCAGTTAAAATATCACGCGTTCCTGCTAAACTTAATCTTGTAGCAAGTAAAACTTATTAATCAGATATCAAAATCGGGAAAATAACACAATGAAAGCTTATGAATTTGTCTATGGCTGCAGGTAAAAATATTTACACTTCCCATGTAAATAAATGATACATCAATTTTTAAAGAGAACTACTTATTAATGTTTGTTACAAAACTATTCATATGACGAAAGAACTGGCTCAGTGGGTAAGTTCTGCTATGTTTTTCTAAGTGAAAGGTAAGGAAAGTTACCAATATTTTAACATGCAGCAATAGATTTACCTTTCAAATGGTATATAATATAAAACGGATCAAATGTGCATCCTTAAAGTTTTATTTGCTTCAAAATGCCTAATTTTTCACATTTTGATGGGCATGAGTGATATTTCAATGGAGTATATAGGAGTTGCTTATCTCTGTATCTATGTCTCTGCCTCTGCTATAATACAATGCATTGACAAAGGATTTAATAAATCACAAAGGTTTAAATAAATCCATTTTTTTATTTCCATTCTATCTATTCATAATCACATTACATATTATAAGGTCCCAGAATATCCAGATGATATGACATTTTTTTGTTTATAACGTATGTCGTCAATAAAAACGCAGCCGTCAAACTGCAAATAAAATGAGTAAATACAATAAAAAATTGAGTGAAAATATATAACCTGAATATTTCTATTAAAGTTCAATAAATTAGAATTAGATATTCAAATAGATCTGCTTAATATAAACTAACACCAATAACATCATGTCTGATTTATGTGAAGAGTTTTGTGTGTATTTTAGAGAGAAGTTGTGTCGTGAATCATATCAAATTATGTTAACAATACATAATCACACATCATAAAACGTTAGCAAGGGCATGTAATTTTCTCAATCAATTTTAACAATTCATGAACAAACTAATGTATTATCTTTACTGAATTTCGCACATAAAACCCGAAAAATGATTTTAAATTTAATTTGTGTCACTAATATAATTTTATAGTTTTACTTCAATTTCAAAATAAAACAATCATAACATAATCATATACTTTTCTACATATAGTCTCTCTTTGAAATTGAAATATATAATTATATTTTGTCAGTTTTAAATTTTCATTAAATAACACGAACTTTGCAAAACGCTTTATGCGTCATTAATAAGTGAATGCAGATATTATTTTTTGACATTTTTAAGATACCTTAATACATTAATACGAGTTCATTGCATTATAGATCTACTATTCAATAAAACCATTTAAAGCATCAAAAGTGTATATAAACAAAATTTATGTAAGGTAAATTCATTGGTAACATTAGTGGTATAACAGTTTTGCGAATACATCGGTACCGTATTTTGTCTAAGGTTCTTATTGACCGAGTCACGTGAATCAGTGGGCGGAGCGATCCCTTCTCTGGCGTAATGTCAATTGATTTGCTGTGTTTATTCATGGTTAACATTGTTATATAAATAGCTGATAGATTCGACATTATGTCGTTATCAAGTAATGCATATCGGACCATTCCTGTTGGCTGGGAAGGCCCCTCATTTGTGGGACTTTCGTTGCCGAGTAGTTAATGTCGACGACTTCAAACCACTTGCCCTACTGACAGGACTTTGAAATCGTTGATGTTGTCAAGCTTTCCAGCCAGCTAAAGGAACTTCAGTGGTTCTTTTCTGGTGCCTTATTATGCTTGAAATAATGGCCCGATTGGCACATGAATTCTTACTCAATAAGTAAATCTGGAAAATCTAATATTGACATAGATTGTTTTAGAACGACAAAAAACCCTCACACTGCAATTTATGACCCCAAGTGTGTCTGACGTCACTATCAGTGATTTGTACAACATTTTTTGATTGAGTGAGCATGAAATAAATACAATGATTTCATTTACTGCTGTGTATTATAACAATACACAAGTTGTTTAAAAGGAAGTTTAATTCTATACAATCATGGGACAATGGTTAATTGCTTTGTGTAGTTTTATTTCTGGGTATAAAATACAAAGTGATGTACACGTGTTAAATCATTTATTATATACGTATATACGTAAGCTGAGTATACAGTGATATAAATGGAAGTTATATAACGAAGAATACCGATATGCTGTCAAATAAATATAAACTGGCTTTATTTGAATGGAACCAATCATAAAGTTTAAAAATAAAAATACATTTTTTCGGACATATAGGAGTAGTATGAGGTTACAATATACATCTACTGATCGTTGTTATTAAAACAAGCTTGAAATGGTATACACATAAACACTCAAATACGACAACTAAAAACTTACAAAAAAGTCGAAAGCGAAAGAGGAAGTGACACGAAATAACGTTAATCCGTATCATCATCATCAGTTATTTTATATTTCTTCCTGAACGTAAGTTTGTTTTAAATTTTAACTTATCAAAACGTTTAAATTTGACTGCCTGTTGATAAAAAGAAGGTAATATACCAAAATATAACTTGTAATATTTATCACCAAATATATTATATGGCAATAGTACTAAATTACATTACAATCAGCGCATTTAGCAATTACAATATTTGCCAATATTTACATTTAGCAAACATAAATTTATATATGAGCTTTTGATTTTTGATCAGCTGGTTCTTACAAACTGAAAGTTTTGTTGTATTTTTATGATTTGACATTATTTTAAAAAGACACTGTTTTCATGAATTGAATCGCAATATTTTCAATTTTCAATTATATAATCTTTGACTCGAGTACGAACAATTTACTGCCTTTTCCTCTCCCTGATTGTTCAAACAATTCAATCCGGGATAAATGTTTCGTCGACTAGCTATAGTTTGTCCCTTATCAGCACTTTTACTAAAATGCAACTTTGAACCGCGAAGGTTGTGTGTTATATCTTGTTTTAGAATCACTGATCTACGATTTAGAAATGGCGGCCGTCATGGGACGGACAGAGGTGGGGATAAAGAGAATAGGCGGAAGTGTTGTAATAGCCAACAATCCTCGAGCCAAACTTATGTACTATTTAGACTGCATTTGTTCGGTGTTAGACCTAAGTGATACTGACAATCTGGCACGGTTACGGTAACTATTCTATACATCCTTTATTTCAAAGTTTTTAACAACGACCGTTATCAAATTAATATACGACTCAATAAAAATATAATATACATGATTTGAGCCGCGTCACGACAAAACCAACATAGTGCGTTTGCGACCAGCATGGATCCAGACCAGCCTGCGCATCCGCGCAATCTGATCAGGATCCATAGTGATCGCTATCAGTTTTTATACTTGTAAAAGGGTTGGTAAGCGAACAGCATGGATCCTGATCAGACTGCGCGGATGCGAAAGCTGGTCTGGATCCATGCTGGTCGCAAACGCACTATGTTGGTTTTGTCGTGACGCGACTCATTTGACATTTACAACTTCATATAACACAGCGCCATGGTATTTTATTTCCATGTTTGCTATTTTAACCTCTACGTGTTTATGCAGTATTCACGGAAGTTAATGATGTTCATGTATGTTGCAATTGCATTTTTATCTCAGTATATCATGTTGATACAGGGCAAAGTAATTGGCCATACTTGTACACATCATTTTATCGTAAGTGATCTGTATTATTTTCCTTGCTAACTGCGTCGAATATTGTTACAGCTATTTTTTAATAAAGTCCTTAGGGAACTTATTTTCACTTTAATTCACATAATAACAATATAGCTAGTGTTAACAATATGTTTTGATAAGAATGTTAATCCAAGTTAACATGTTTGTTTTAAAACTGGTAAAAAAAAACAAGATGATATGTGAATGTAAAAAATATGACAGAAATAAATCAACGGAAATCCGCCAATTTGTTTTATGAAAACAAACCTCTTATATCCCCGAGAAGGGTCACTTAATGAGACAACGTACTTAAAATACTTAAAGATTCACACGGTGCATATCCATATCGGTAGCGAAATCTACTCAAACGGTACCATCGCTATACTTTGCTAAAATCAAACCAGCGATGGACAGCAATCCGGCTAATGTTTCTTAAACTGACGAAAGGATGTAAGTCATGTGGAAAATAAGTATACCACGGAACACTGGAATGTTTTATCTTCGAGTGTTTATTGAAGTGTGTACATTTTCAATTATTGCAACCCCACAATAAGCTATATAAAAAATATAAAATCGACATGTCTTGTCTCGCCTATGACCTCGAAATTTTTTTCATGGGCTGAAATGAACCAGTGGGTTGACTACATATGCATCATGCATATTACATATGTTCATTTATACATAACCTTCGGGAAAATTGCAGTTACTAGTCAAACATAAATGTAAAATTAATAAAAACACCCTACTTTCGGTTTATCATATTTCCTATAACTACGGTGCTTCATGTAGGTCATCATTGTATTGTGCTGTCTTGGAAACAACACAGTATTACAATGCTATAACCAGGAACAACGCTTGAATAATTGATTCAGCAATACCTGCAATATCGTTATTAGTGCTATAAATTTATATTGCTGCATTTTGATTGATAGAAGCTGACATTGGGTCGAATCCTGAGTGGATGTTAGTAAGCTACACTGCTGTGTAGCTGGCATATTCAAGATGGGCATATTGGATTTTCTTCCATCACCAAAAAACTGCAAGACTAGTCTATAAACTTTTGTATTTTGTGCCAATAAACATGGACACTTACACGTTAATTAAATGTTATAAAACATGGTACGAAAATTGGCGTTCTCAGCCGCATAATCCGCGAATAAATGATAAATGACATTAATATGATTCGTTTACCTTGACCTTTACATGCAGTATGATTCCATGAATGCTTGAATGGGCAGTTCTTATTTAAGACAAGCGATTCCTGAAAAATGACCAGTTCTAAAATTAAGAATTATCAAGTTACAATTGTGTTCCTCTATTTTATTTATTCACATTTGTAAATAACAAAACTCCGTATCATTACACTTAAGTATATTCACGTACATAAAGATAAGAAATATTACATACTTAACGATTCACGCAAATAAAAACGTATGCTGTGCTTTGAGGGTACCCGTGTGTTAAAAAATGAGAGGGTACCTGGGATATAAAAATTCAAAATCAAAGAGGTAGCCAGTGCCGCTGCAAAACCGAAAATAGGGTATTTTATGAATTTTACATTTATTTTTGACAATATACTGCCATTTGTCCGAAGATGATATATAAATGAACTTATGAAATATGTATGATGCATATATAATCAAGTCACTTGTTCATTTTAGCCCGAAAATATGTCGAGGTGATGAGCGGAGCAACCCAAAATGCAGTACTTACAACACGGGCACATGACAAATCAGCACATAAATGAAACATTCTAGTGTTCCGTGATATACATCTTTTCCACATTTCATACGTCCTTTCCTTATTACAATGAATTTTTACTGGATTGTTATCAATGGCTGGTTTGTTTTTAGCAGAGAATGACCTGTTCATGTGCAAAGAGGGTACCGTTTCAGTAGATTTCGTAAAGAGGGTACCGATATGAATATACACCGTGATTCATACATAAAGCGTGTACGCCATATATATATTTAACTGTATTTCAACATATTGGAAGCCAGCTACTATATTTAATATTAATATGAAATATTTTTTAGAATTTATAAAGCTTGGAAATTCCGTACCTTTTTAGCTTCATTTTTTTTCTTTGCAAATTGCAAAGTTCATGAACATTCTTTGAAATATATCCGCCACTTACTTTTTTAAATATCAAAACGTTTTGGTAAAATGTTGAACTTAATAACGAAATAAATAGAGGATATTCAATTTTTTTTATAAAAATGGGATTAATTTTTATCGCGTAGTATGAAAATAATATTTTACAAGTGGCATAGTATGTATAGGTAAAAACTTGAATTATCTTGAATTTTCTTTTTTTCTTTCCTTATTTTGATTCACAGGACTTTACCGTTTAATTTTGTGTATTGACTGAGCTGCACAAAAAGGAGTTCAGAAAGACCTGTGAAAAAACGAATAATATACTTCATTGCAGTGAAAATCTGTGAAATGAAAAGAATGAATTCCATCAATATTTTATTTATAAGTATATGATAAAATGGTTTACCAATCTACTAAAAAATCATCACATAAAACAATGAAAAAAATTACGAATTCATGGCCAGAAATCGATAAGATGATTCGAACAACTAACAAATAAGAGCAACTAATTCTTAACAAATTTATGAATTATCTAAACAAATACAATAAAATATATTTTGATGTGTGTCTTTTTAGAAACTTTACCAATCTACTAAAAAATCTTCACATAAAACAATGAAAAAAATTACGAATTCATGGCCAGAAATCGATAAGATGATTCGAACAACTAACAAATAAGAGCAACTAATTCTGAACAAATTTATGAATTATCTAAACAAATACAATAAAATTATTTTATGTGTGTCTTTTTAGAAACTATAAACAGTATTTTTCTCTAAGTGAAGCGGAAACAGACACTCTTGTTACATTTTGTGTACTTCTGTCACCAGATGAACTTTGTGGAAAAGTAATTTTTCAGGTATGTAGATGTATAGTTCGGAACTGGAACATACACGATACGCTTTATGACATTAAAGATCCTGTATGTTGTTATTAAATAAAAATATAATTATGCTTATAAAACAATTTTCAAACATCGAAGAATATGTAAAATATGTACAGCAAATATAAGTACATATTATATGTAATCATTAGAATATATGCATTCATTACTTATTGAAAAAATTGACTTAGTCTTTATAGAAAATAAATATTTTATAACCTCCCTTTATTTACATGAAATGTTAAATTTGGAAATATCTTTATAAATAATGCTTTTTGGAACTTACAAAATTGATTTAATTTGAGCATCATGTTTATGATATAAAACCATAAAAAATTGTGTTACAGGATCTTTAAAATAAAAATGTTTTAGCACAAACAAATATTCAATTACTATATTACACATCTCTTCAATATAAAAATAAAATAAAGAATCAAAATAAATCAAAATAAATCAAAATAAATTTAAGGGGAAAACATAACTGTTAATTGAGATTGGTAACTCGAACAATTTTTTTCCATCTGGATAAATTTAGAACTTCTACACATTGAGGCAAAAACATCGTTTTTAATAATTATAATGATTTACTCTTTCTAGGATATTGAAATGTGTGGGAACAGCAGCAATCGATTCTACGAAATAAGCATGGTACACAAGAACCTCCTTGTCGCAGACTCTGTTATCATCGGTGGCCGAAGTCGAGCCGTTTCCAAGATAATGGCGTTTAAACCTGATTGGCTTGTAAAATATTGGAGAGACCCTATGGTTTACTTTGCACCTAGACTTGCAAGAATCACGGGATTGAGGTCAGGTAGAAGACAACGAGTTGGCGAGTACACCCCATTGATAACACCAGGATACGGTGTCAGTAACAGGAGCAGTAACAGTGGTTGTTGTTGTATAATTTTGTAACAGGAGTATATTAGGAGCATACAATAACATTCTGAAAAATAACTATTTATAGTACTCTTTTGTTTGCTGCCAATAAAAAAAGATTTGTTGGTTAAAATTTGTAATTAATGATATGACCATATCTCATTTGTCATCAAAAGAAGTAAGTTTGGTTAAAATTGACGGATTAAACAGATTTGTCTTGCGCTATAAAAGCTACATGGCGATGTTTTTGCATGCTTGACAAATGTGAAATAGATATAAAGCGGAATTCAAAAATCACCTCCGAGACGCCAAATTTGAAAAATGGCTTCGTTTGATTAAGGCTGTTAGTTCACGACAGTTTTAAGTAGCAACTGCAACGCCATCTTAACAGGAATTCAACATAAAACGAAACATGAAATTTAAAGTTTTAAAATTCGTGATGTGGTATACGGTGATAATCATGGAATCTACTGAATTCTACGTAGGTGCCATTTCATGAAAAAGAAGCCATATATAAGATGTAATATAAATTGAACTACTTTGTTATTTGAGCCGCAATATTTGTAACATATGCAAGTGGTAGGATACTTCGTCATCGCGCACCTGCTGAATGCTTCCATTTGGACCATATTTGTAGAAAATCCGTCTGAATGGGAGCATTCAGCAGGTGCGCGATGACGTATAGTATCCTACCATTGTATAAGGTGTACGTATGAATTCCAATCAAATACAAGTACAAATGTTGCTGCAATGCATCAATTGAGAAGCTCCGCGCAAAATAATGCGCTCGTTACAGATACCTTACCAAATCATTCCTTAGCACAAGTCATGTTCTTACTAGACTAAGTACTATTGTAAATTATTCCGGATGTTTCGTAAATCAATTATTGCATACTTATACTTATCGTATGCACTATCCATGAGAGAGGGCCATATATTTTTTTTTTTAAATGTATTACTAATGCCTACCTGGTAACGAAAGTATTCAATTGAATACAAACAATACCTACAATACTTGTATTTAATGTTATGTGATATGACAGTAGTGCAACATTGTTCTGATTATGTCACTATTGTAGTCAGTAATATAAGATGGTAAAAATATCAAAGCATGTACATTTGTTTTTCACCTATAATGCTTCTCATTTTCTACAAATATCAAAAACTAATCATGGTATAAAAATCCAGTAAATGTAAATGAGCCAAAACAAAAATTTTCATGGGTTTTACTTTTCAAAATAGCCTTTGCATGTTTCGCGGCAAATGGTATATCATGATATTACAAGAAAAAATTGATGCGAAGCATTCAAGGGCGTCCAAGCAAGAAATGCAGCAAATGACAATGAACTAGTAGACATCTGATGACTAGATATACTTGTTTTCAATGGTTAATTCGATTTTACCAGCATTGTATATCATAGATAAATGGCTGAATGGGAGGACAAAAGACATTGTCCATCCTGAATTTTGGTAGGTTTGCTAGAGGTTAGAATATTAAATGTATTTTCTTTGGAACATACAAAACAGTAGTCAAAATGAACAAAGTCTGTTCTTTTTATCATAATTGTAACAAATATACAATATATACAAAAGGTAACAAAAGGGAATAATATAGTTTCAAAAAGACACAAATTAGGAATATTTTTGTGTTATACACGTTATACGGTGAAACATTATTTATCAATAAAATAGAAGACTTTTACCTGAATTTAAGACCGGCAGGAGGAAATTCACTATCATCATGTTTTTGGGAGACAAATATATAAAAGCTACTTGGCATTGGTGTTAAATAAAGAGCTATGTTTAATTGATTTATTGGGAGAGCAATATACTGTTTTATTGAATTGCTTCAAAACCCTCTGTGTTTACATTCCTATAAAGCCATAACACCTCATGTTAAAACTAGTTGTTAAAATGTTACAGTATTCGGAAAATAAACTTTCCATTCAAACCACCATAAAACCAATAGCCTTCAAATAAATTAGAATAAAAAAATGTCGAGAAATCAGGGTCGATTGAAATTTTCACGATAAAAAATGTCAGAACAGCAATCAGGGCCGTAAAAAAATAAAAGCAATGTACCGGAAAGAACATGCGGAAAAGACAATTTCAAAATGCTAATACAAGGATATAACAATTCGTAAAAAATGACCTGATAAATTAATTAAGAGTGCATTTAATTATTGAATATGTTTGCATTTCATTTCCTTCATCATTCTCCAATTTGTTATTTATTATTATAGCGCGACACGAATGACCGTTTCGTTTAGACTAAAACTACTTCTATAAATAGATTTTCGGTCTTTCAAAATGTTAAGGTCATCTAGCTATTTATATAGCTTACGAATTCATGTACAGCACTAAAATACATACATAACCCACTGTGTACTACAAAATAATTAGTAATTTCCTGTAGAAGATACACATGTAAGAAATGAATCACCGAATTTAAGTTTATTTTTGTTTGTCTTTTAACTGCTTTCCCATCAGTTGAGGCGTGAAATTTGTCCCCGTTCTCATTCATTGATATGACATGCTGCGAATCACAGAAGGGGAAACAAATATACGTATGACTTTACATAATAGTAATCGGAAGGACTTCTTGATACCGAATCTATTTTTTGCTACATAATGGGAAAATAAATAATGTATGCATAACAAATGTAATTTTAATACGAATCAGTTTCTTCGTCAGCAAGAATATAATTAATCATATATTTTATGTGTATACTTGTATCATGTGATACTCTACCTGAGTCATGCCGCAGATAATCATATACTGGATTGGTATTGACGTAATGTATTGGGTTAAGATCAACATATTTTTGTTCACTGAAACAAATTATATATATATATATATATATATATATATATATATATATATATATATATATATATATATATATATATATATATATATATATATATATATATATATATATATATAAATAAATGGATCGAAAACAACAACTCCTTGATTACCAATTTAATATTTCCATCCTATGAAGCTAAGCGGGCGGACAAACTAATTACAGTACATGGACTGGAAGTTTTCGTGGAATTTACATAGAATAATGTTATTGATATATATTGTTTGCTTGGTTGGTCTTATGCCGTTTTTCCTGGTCCTTCTTAATCATTGGTTCAAATAATTTCAGTGTTGTTTATTGAATACAGCTTACTCCGTTGCTAAAGGACGTCAGAGATGCTGCACATTACAATATCGTTCTTGTCAATATCTTTGCTTTGTTTTCACTGCTCTCGAAGGATAGCCGCATTCTCAGATTTTTATACTCACATCAGCAGGTATCAAATGCTGTGTGAATGCCGCCAGAAGTTGCTCAGCATTTTATCTTTAAGTTAGTGTTTGTTTAGATTGTCTATTTCTCTATTGATTCCAATATTTTAGGTGATTTCTAAAGCATTTAATTTAAATCTAGGCAGTCGGGTCCACCGTGCTGATTTTCTTAGATAACTAAGAACCCTTAAAACTCAAATGTCCGAAATTGATTGTCACCTCAACAGAAGATTGACACGGCAAGCATTGGTTTACAAACAACAAGATGCCCTTCATATTGCGATATCCGTTTGATAATTGATTTAAATAACGAGTTATAAATAACTTGGAAACAAGAAATGAATGAAATAGGGCGGTGCTATTTCCATACAACATGTTCTGAACCCAAAATGTGTAAATGGGACAAGGAGTCTCCATTTTGCCTAGTCAAATGACGACCAGCGTAAGAGCAGGATAGCGCCAGGTAAAGACAATGACAAATCCTTACGTGCATAAAAAAGCAAACAAAAAAGATATTTCACTTAAGAAAACAGCAAATGAAACAGTTGTATTAAAACCATTTAAAACATCTTATATACAAAGATGATAAATTTCTTGGTGATTATTTAGTTTTAAGGCTACATGATAAGCTATATATAAAAAGGGACACAAAGAATCAAAATTTTTAACATGTATAAATGCGATATGTGCAAAAATAGAACACACTGGCAATATGAAAGAAAAGTTAATAAATGAATTGAATAAGTGAATAGATGAATAAGTATTCTGAAGAATTCTTAAATATATATTATGCCCATTTAAGGGTAAAGTACTTTTATTTTAGAACTTCATTAAAATCTATGAAATTCTAACTGAATATGTTTAAATTAATTTGATTATTGTACAGTATTTAAACTCTGATGACTTACAGTGAGCAGAGATGAAAACGTAACACATCTTTTCTATGTGTACTTGACAGACGTTGACTTTACATCCAAGAAGACACTAAATAAGTAAATATTATTTTTTTTAGATATTAAATTTGAGCAAAATATATCTTTAACGCAGTTACTACCGAGAACATGATATTATATGGTAAAAGAACACTGTAAATATTTTATTGATGAACATTATAATAGACAATTTTTAGATTGAAATGAAAAAAAGACTTTAATGAAATACTCGTATAATGAATAAATCAAACACAATTACCATGCCTTTGAATTGTTTGGCGTTTCCTTCATATGTCCTAAAATAAATAGAAATGAATAGAAACTAAAATACTTACTGACTGTAGATAATGTCATTATCATTAATTATAAATGCTAAGAACGATAAGAAGAGCCGCATCTAGGCCTTTCTCTCACTTATAGATGTTAAACCTTTCAATAACGTCTCGACTGACGAAATATTTTATATTTCCTTTTAAATTGATTAAATAATGATAGTTATGATAGTATTCATGATGTATGGAAATACGGATATTAATATGGCTACACATTCAGTCGAAAGCAGTTTTGGTGTATAAAAACAAACGGTTGCAACATTCATCCATAAGGGTATACTGTTATATTTATTATTACTTATGAAGTTTGTCATGGTTTAGAACTGTCCGCTATTTAGGTGAGAAGATGTGTAAGCGGGCAGATAGCTCATTTGGTAGAGCCGCGAAACGTTATTTCAAGTGTCCCGGTTCCGAATCCCAGTCGGGCTTCACATTTTGTTTACCCTGTGACAACTTAAAGATCTTTTTCAATATCTGTCATGAAAATATAACAATTCATACTTATTTAAATGCTAACACCTAATTAAAATCTTTATGAAAATGTTCACCTATGCATGGAATTACGTTCCTGCGGTAGATAAATAACCCCACGGTGACAATTAAAACGCATAAACCGATACCGCCAATTATTCCTCCAATCGTTCCACCACTTAGTGTAGCATTTTCTTTGTTAACAGTAGAACTGTTATCCTTTCAACTTTTGTTCATAAATCGTATTTAAGGGTTAAATACGTGTTTACAAGAAAACGTTTGTATATTTTCTCTAAGGTGAAAAGGGCATGCAAATAACTATTGCTCAAAGGTTCAAACCCACCTTAAATAGCAAAATGATAAATTGTTCCAATATTATAACAAGTAAAATGGTTTCCTGCGGGGAACATTTCTAATGATATTAAGATATTTCATTTAACTATTTCAACATTTTTTTATATTATTTTATTTATTTATTTTTTTTTTGGGGGGGGGGATCAGGAATATAGATCAATATAGGAGAAGGTCTTCGGAAACTGGTGACCGTTGATGACCGGAGAAGGTCGAACATAAAACAATTATTTCTTTTTTAAGAAAATGATTAAATAGGCCTACCATTTTATGAATAATTCCGAGCAAAATAAATAAATTAAAAAATAAAGTAAACACACAAGTTTACGCAGAAAATATCTCTATTTATTATGGCAGATGCCACTACGAATATTTTAATTTTGTAGATTTTCAGTATAAACAATTTATTGTTTGTAAAATTTTGGAGACATAATAAAGAAACATAGATAATTTTCAAACACATCATTCAAGTTTTTCCACCTTAAACGGTAACATAATTATAGAAAATTAGAAATATCACGTAATAGTTTTTTGTTCTTAATTAGGTGTAATTCTGACTAATTCCCTAGAGGATTATCCGTAACGTACCGGCAAACGGTATTTAGCCAGGTTATCGAAAAGGTCAATTAACCAATCATGTACGGTTTACAGATCACATGCTCCTCCATGTACCGAAAACAGGTCACGTGCTCCTCCATGCCTCAAAAGTTAAACGCGTACCAATACCCCGCGGTCTCCAGACCGCAGGGAATAAAGGCATTTTATGAGATACAATTCTTTAAAAAAATCAACAATAACACGATGGGAAAACAAATATTTAGTATTTATCACATCGTTCATAAGCACCTTTAAAGAAGCATGACTCCAGAAAGATTCAAGCTATTTTTCATAAAAAAATTTAAAATGCATTTAAAAGCAAAATATTGTCAAGTGAACAAAGGTCGTAATTTGCTTACTGCAAAGGCCACATATAATCTAAGGAAAATTAAAAAAAAAAGAGGACAATATGCCAAAATAGCCTAAAATAGTCCTTACTGCTTACTGCACGCAGTAGAAATATGACGATACATACTGCAAAATCAGTCATTAAATGCATATTTAATGCAATGCATTTCTTATATAATCAATTTTATTACTCCCCCCCATCTTAGAGCATTTTCTCAAGTTTGATTGTCTTTAGATATATTTGCTCATCTGGAGGCATACCGCTTTTTCTTGTACTGAATGTCTTCAACACTCGTATGA